>NC_080378.1:42639071-42802401 GCF_014773155.1 Arachis stenosperma | reverse complement strand
TCTAAACCCATGGTTGGGGGTGAGGAGCTCTGCTGTGTCTTGATAGATTAATGCAATTACTACTGTTTTCATTCAATCATGCTTGCTTCCATTCTAAGATATCACTTGTTCTTAAACCTGATGAATGTGATGATCCTGACACTCATCATCATTCTCAACTATGAACGTGTGCCTGACAACCACCTCCTTCTAACCTTAGATTGAGTAGATATCTCTTGGATTCCTTAATCAGAATCTTCGTGGTATAAGCTAGAATTGATGGCGGCATTCAAGAGAATCCGGAAGGTCTAAACCTTGTCTGTGGTATTCTGAGTAGGATTCAAGGATTGAATGACTGTGATGAGCTTCAAACTCCTGAGGGCTGGGCGTTAGTGACGACGCAAAAGAATCACTGGATTTCTATTCCAATCCGATTGAGAACCGACAGATGATTAGCCGTGCTGTGACAGAGCGCGTTGAACATTTTCACTGAGAGGATGGGAGGCCATTGACAATGGTGAAACCCTACATATAGCTTGCCATGGAAGGAGCCTTGCGTGTTTGAAGAAGAAGACAGTAGGAAAGCAGAGGTTCAGAAGACAGAGCATCTCCAAAACCTCAACCTATTCTCCATTACTGCAAAACAAGTACTTATTTCATGTTCTTTTGCTTTTAACAATCAATCCTGATAATTTTTGATATCCTGACTAAGAGTTACAAGATACCATAGCTTGCTTCAAGCCGACAATCTCCGTGGGACGACCCTTACTCACGTAAGGTATTACTTGGACGACCCAGTGCACTTGCTGGTTAGTTGTGCGGGATTGCGAAAGTGTGATTGCAATTTCGTGCACCACTATGTCTTAAGGCTATGAATAATTCCATAAATCCTTCACCTCTCTTAAATGAAAAATGTTTCCAATTTAAAAGAACAAGAAGTACATGAATTTCAAAATTATCCTTAAATTTAGTTTAATTATATTGATGTGGTGACAATACTTTTTGTTTTCTGAATGAATGCTTGAACATTGCATATTTTTTATCTCGTTGTATATGAATGTTAAAATTGTTGGCTCTTGAAAGAATGATGAACAAAGAGAAATGCTATTGATAATCTGAAAAATCATGAAATTGATTCTTGAAGCAAGAAAAAGCAGTGAAAAAGCAAAAGCTTGCGAAAAAAATGGCAAAAAAAAATTTAGAAAGAAAAAGAAAAAGCAAGCAGAAAAAGCCAATAGCCCTTAAAACCAAAAGGCAAGGGTAAAAAGGATCCAAGGCTTTGAGCATCAATGGATAGGAGGGCCCGAGGAAATAAAATCCAGGCCTAAGCGGCTAAATCAAGTTGTCCCTAACCATGTGCTTGTGGCATGCAGGTCCAAGTGAAAAGCTTGAGACTGAGTGGTTAAAGTCGTGATCCAAAGCAAAAGAGTGCTTAAGAGCTCTGCACACCTCTAACTGGGGACTTAGCAAAGCTGAGTCACAATCTGAAAGGTTCACCCAGTCATGTGTCTGTGGCATTTATGTATCCGGTGGTAATACTGGAAAAACAAAATGCTTAGGGCCACGGCCAAGACTCATAAAAGTAACTGTGTTCAAGAATCAACATACTTAACTAGGAAAATCAATAACACTATCTGAAATTCTAAGTTCCTATAGATGCCAATCATTCTAAACTTCAAAGGAAAAAGTGAGATGCCAAACTGTTCAGAGGCAAAAGCTACATCCTGCTCTTCTAATTAGGACTAATATTCATTGATATTCTGGAATTTATAGTATATTCTCTTCTTTTTATCCTAATTGATTTTCAGTTGCTTGGGGACAAGCAACAATTTAAGTTTGGTGTTGTGATGAGCGGATAATTTATACGCTTTTTGGCATTGTTTTTAGATAGTTATTAGTATAATCTAGCTATTTTTAGGGATGCTTTCATTAGTTTTTATGCTAAATTCACATTTCTGGACTTTACTATGAGTTTGTGTATTTTTCTGTGATTTCAGGCTGAAATTGAGGGACCTGAGCAAAACTCTGATAGAAGGCTAACAAAGGACTACTGATGCTGTTGGATTCTGACCTTCCTGCACTCGAAATGGATTTTCTGGAGTTACAGAACTCCAAATGGCGCGCTCTTAATGGCGTTGAAAAGTAGACATCCAGAACTTTCCAGCAATATATAATAGTCCATATTTTATTCGAGATTAGATAACGTAAACTGGCGCTCAACTCCAGTTCCATGTTGCATTCTGGAGTCAAACGCCAGAAGCACGTCACGAACCAGAGTTGAACGCCAGAAACACGTTACAACTTGGCGTTCAACTCCAAAAGAAGCCTCTGCACGTGTAAAGCTCAAACTCAGCCCAAGCACACACCAAGTGGGCCCCGGAAGTGGATTTCTACATCAATTACTTACTTTTGTAAACCCTAGTAGCTAGTCTAGTATAAATAGGACATTTTACTATTGTAATAGTTGTCTTTTGACCACATATCTGGTCCTTCTCCTTATTTTCAAATTCATATCACACTTTGAGGGCTGGCCATTCGGCCATGCCTGGACTTTCATCACTTATGTATTTTCAACGGTGGAGTTTCTACACACCATAGATTAAGGGTGTGGAGCTCTACTGTACCTCGAAGTTTTAATGCAATTACTACTATCTTTTATTCAAATTCAATCTTATTTTTGTTCTAAGATACTACTCGTACTTCAACCTGATGGATGTGATGATCTGTGACACTCATCATCATCCGTCCCTATGAACGCGTGCCTGACAACCACTTCCGTTTTACAAGCGAAAGCTAGAGTGTGTATCTCTTGGATTCCTAATGCACGACGCATGGTTGCCCTCGCCTGACAACCGAGCCTTCCATTCCGTGAGATTAGAGTCTTCGTGGTATAAGCTAGAATTGATGGCGGTATTCATGAGAATCTGGAAAGTCTAAACCTTGTCTGTGGTATTCCGAGTAGGATTCCGGGATTGAATGACTGTGACGAGCTTCAAACTCGCGATTGTTGGGCGTGATGACAAACACAAAAGAATCAAGGGATTCTATTCCGACATGATCGAGAACTGATAGATGATTAGATGTGCCGTGACAGAGCATTTGGACCTTTTTCACTGAGAGGATGGGATGTAGCCATTGACAACAGTGATGCCCTACATACAACTTGCCATGGAAAGGAGTAAGAAGGATTGGATGAAGGCAGTAGGAAAGCAGAGATTCAGAAGGAGCACAGCATCTTCATACGCCTATCTGAAATTCCCATCAATGATCTACATAAGTATTTTTATCTTTATTTTCTGTTTATTTATTATTATTATTCGAAAACTCTATCACCATTTATTATCTGCCTGACTGAGATTTACAAGATGACCATAGCTTGCTTCATACCAACAATCTCTGTGGGATCGACCTTTACTCACGTAAGGTTTATTACTTGGACGACCCAGTACACTTGCTGGTTAGTTGAGCGAAATTGTGAAATTATGTTTAGACCATGGTATTGAGCACCAAGTTTTTGGGGCCATTACTGGGGAATTAATTTCGAACAACAATTTAAGTATGAATCACAATTTCGTCCACCACCCCCCCCCCCCCTACTCGGAAAGCCCAAGGTTGGAGAACTGATGAGCGGATAATTTGTACGCTTTTTGGCATTGTTTTTAGTATTTTTTAGTAGATTTAGTTAGTTTTTAGTATAATTTTTATTAGTTTTTAGTTAAAATTCACTTTTCTGGACTTTACTATGAGTTTTTGTGTTTTTCTGTGATTTCAGATATTTTCTGGCTGAAATTGAGGGACCTGAGCAAAAATCTGATTCATAGACTAAAAGGACTGCAGATGCTGTTGGATTCTGACCTCCCTACACTCGAAGTGGATTTTCTGGAGCTATAGAAGCCCAATTGGCGCGCTCTCAACGGCGTTCGAAAGTAGACATCCTGGGCTTTCCAGAAATGTATAATAGTCCATACTTTGCCCAAGATTTGATGGCCCAAACCGGCGTTCCAAATCAGCTCAAGAATGCCCGCGTTAAACGCCGGAACTGGCACAGAATGGGAGTTAAACGCCCAAACTGGCACAAAAGCTGGCGTTTAACTCCCAAGAAGAGTCTCTCACACGAAAATGCTTCAATGCTCAGCCCAAGCACACACCAAGTGGCCCGGAAGTGGATTTTTTATGTCTTTTACTCATCTTTGTAATTCTTAAGCTACTAGTTCCCTATAAGTAGGACCTTTTACTATTGTATTTCACATCGGGAGATCTTTGAATCTTTTGATCACTGGGGGCTGGCCTCACGGCCATGCCTAGACCTTGTTCTTATGTATTTTCAATGGTGGAATTTCTACACACCATAGATTAAGGTGTGGAGCTCTGCTGTACCTCGAGTATTAATGCAATTACTATTGTTCTTCTATTCAATTCAGCTTGTTCTTATTCCAAGATATTCATTCGCTCTCAAGAACTTGATGAATGTGATGATTATGTGACGCTCATCATCATTCTCACTTATGAATGCGTGCCTGACGACCACTCCCGTTCTACAAGCAAACAAGGCTTGAATGTTTATCTCTTGGATTCTTTAACCGGAATCTTCGTGGTATAAGTTAGAATTGATGGCGGCATTCAAGAGAATCCGGAAGGTCTAAACCTTGTCTGTGGTATTCTGAGTAGGATTCAATGATTGAATGACTGTGACAAGCTTCAAACTCGCGATTATGGGGCGTTAGTGACAGACGCAAAAGAATCACTGGATTCTATTCCGACATGATCGAGAACCGACAGCTGGATAGCCGTGCCGTGACAGGGTGCGTTGAACATTTCCACTGAGAGGACGGGACTGTAGCCATTGACAACGGTGATGCCCAACATACAGCTTGCCATGGAAAGGAGTAAGAAGGATTGGATGAAGATAGTAGGAAAGCAGAGAGACGGAAGGGACGAAGCATCTTCATACGCTTATCTGAAATTCTCACCAATGAATTGCATGAGTATCTCTATCCTTATCTTTATGTTTTATTCATAAATCATTCATAACCATTTGAGTCTGCCTGACTGAGATTTACAAGATGACCATAGCTTGCTTCATACCAACAATCTCCGTGGGATCGACCCTTACTCGCGTAAGGTTTATTACTTGGACGACCCAGTGCACTTGCTGGTTAGTTGTGCGAAGTTGTGTTTATGCCATGGTATTGAGCACCAAGTCTTTGGGGCCATTACTAGGGATTATTTGAGTTGTGAAAAGTAGTGATCACAATTTCTTGCACCAAGTTTTTGGCGCCGTTGCCGTGGATTGTTTCAAGTATGGACAACTGACGGTTCATCTTGTTGCTTAGATTAGGTATTTTTCAGAGTTCTTAAGAATGAATTCTAGTGTTTCAAGGTGATGATCTTATCATCACCAAAGCTGATTGATTCTCATCAATTTAGCTCTTGAATGCAATATCCTGCTGAAGCTTGGCTATCCATGTCTAATTCCTTTAGACTGAAGCTTTAGACTAACATTGCATGATTCCTGGAATTCTCATTAAGAATTTTGATACCTTTATTTTCTTCTTCCACTTAATTTTTGAAAAAACCAAAAAAAAATTACAAAATCATAAAAACCAAAAATATGTTATGTTTCTTATTGAGACACTAGTCTCATTTTAAGTTTGGTGTCTTGCATACATTGTTTATTTGATCTTGGTTCTATTTTCAAGTCAATAATACAGGGAACTGAAGATTCAGTACATGCAGCAGAGGAATTATACAGAAAAAGCTGGGCGTTCAAAACGCCCAGGGAAGAAGGAAAAACTGGCGTTTAAACGCCAGCCAGGATACCTGGCTGGGCGTTTAACGCCCAAAAGGGTAGTGCTTTGGGCGTTAAACGCCAGAATCTGCACCATTCTGGGCGTTTAACGCCAAGATGGCACAAGAGGGAAGATTTTGTTTTTAATGCAAATTTTTTTCAAGTTTTCAAAGTTTTTCAAAATCAAATCTTTTTCAAATCATATCTTTTCAATCAAATCTTTTTCAAAATCAATTTCTTTCCTTTTTCAAAGATACTTGCTAACAATTAATGATTTGATTCAACATTTCAAGTATGTTGCCTTTTCTGTTGAGAAAGGTTTAATGTTTGAATCATATCTTTTCTTGTTAGTCAAGTCATTATTTTTTTAAAATCAAATTTTTTAAATTGTTTTTCAAATCATATCTTTTTAAAACCATAACTTTTAAATCACATCTTTTTCAAAAAAAGTTTTCAATCATATCTTCTTCAAAATCTTTTTTCAAAATGTTTTTAAAATCTTTTACTTAATTTTCGAAAAATCTCTTCCCCTCTTCTCACATCCTTCTATTTATGGAGTACCACTCCTCCTCAATGCACAATTCGAACTCTATCTCACTAAGTTCGAATTCTTCTACCTTTTCCTTCTATTTTTCTGTTCCTCTGACACCTCAAGGAATCTCTATACTGTGACATAGAGGATTCCACATTTTCTTGTTCTCTTTTCTTTCATATGAGCAGGAGCAAAGACAAAAGCATTCTTGTTGAGGCTGACCCTGAACCTGAAAGGACCTTGAAGCGAAAGCTAAGAGAAGCTAAGGCACAACTCTCTGTAGAGGACCTAACAGAAATCTTCAAAGAAGAAGAACCCATGGCAGCCGAAAACAACAACAATGCCAACAATGCAAGGAAGGTGCTGGGTGACTTTACTGCACCTACTCCCGACTTCTATGGGAGAAGCATCTCTATCCCTGCCATTGGAGCAAAAAACTTTGAGCTTAAGCCTCAATTAGTTTCTCTAATGCAACAGAATTGCAAGTTCCATGGACTTCCGTTGGAAGATCCTCATCAGTTTTTAGCTGAGTTCTTGCAAATCTGTGACACTATCAAGACTAATGGGGTTGACCCTGAGGTCTACAGACTGATGTTATTCCCTTTTGCTGTAAGAGACAGAGCTAGAATATGGTTGGACTCACAACCTAAAGAAAGCCTGGACTCATGGGAAAAGCTAGTCAATGCCTTCTTGGCAAAGTTCTTTCCACCTCAAAAATTGAGTAAGCTTAGAGTGGAAGTCCAAACCTTCAGACAGAAGGATGGAGAATCCCTCTATGAAGCTTGGGAAAGATTCAAACAATTAATCAGAAAGTGTCCTTCTGACATGCTTTCTGAATGGAGCATCATAGGTATTTTCTATGATGGTCTGTCTGAACTGCCCAAGATGTCTTTGGATAGCTCTGCTGGAGGATCTCTTCATCTGAAGAAGACGCCTACAGAAGCTCAAGAGCTCATTGAAATGGTTGCAAATAACCAATTCATGTATACTTCTGAAAGGAATCCTGTGAACAATGGGACAAGTCAGAAGAAAGGAGTTCTTGAGATTGATACTCTAAATGCCATATTGGCTCAGAACAAAATACTGACTCAGCAAGTCAATTTGATTTCTCAAAGTCTGTCTGGAATGCAAGCTGCACCAGGCAGTACTAAGGATGCTTCATCTGAAGAAGAAGCTTATGATCCTGAGAACCCTTCAATGGAAGAGGTGAATTACATGGGAGAACCCTATGGAAATACCTATAATTCTTCATGGAGAAATCATCCAAATCTCTCATGGAAGGATCAACAGAGACCTCAACAAGGTTTCAATAATGGTGGAAGAAATAGGTTTAGCAATAGCAAGCCTTTTCCATCATCTTCTCAGCAACAGACAGAGAATTCTAAGCAGAACCACTCTGACTTAGCATCCATGGTCTCTGATCTAATCAAATCCACTCAAAGTTTCATGACTGAAACTAGGTCCTCCATTAGAAACTTTGAGGCACAAGTGGGACAGCTAAGCAAGAAAATTACTGAACTTCCTCCTAGTACTCTTCCAAGCGATACAGAAGAAAATCCAAAAGGAGAGTGCAAGGCCATCAACATGGCCAAATTTGGAGAGGAGGGAGAGGCAATGAACGCCACTGAGGAAGACCTCAATGGATGACTACTGGCCTCCAATGAGTTCCCTAATGAGGAACCATGGGAATCTGAGGCTCACATTGAGACCATAGAGATTCCATTGGACTTACTTCTGCCATTCATGAGCTCTGATGAGTATTCTTCCTCTGAAGAGGATGAATATGTCACTGAAGAGCAAGTTGCTAAATACCTTGGAGCAATCATGAAGCTAAATAACAAGTTATTTGGTAATGAGACTTGGGAGAATGAACCTCCTTTGCTCACCAAGGAACTGGATGACTTGTCTAGGCAGAAATTACCTCAAAAGAGACAAGATCCTGGGAAGTTTTCAATACCTTGTACCATAGGCACTATGACCTTTAAGAAGGCTCTGTGTGACCTAGGGTCAAGTGTAAACCTCATGCCTCTCTCTGTAATGGAGAAGCTAGGGATCTTTGAGGTACAAGCTGCAAGAATCTCACTAGAGATGGCAGACAATTCAAGAAAACAAGCTTATGGACTTGTAGAGGATGTTTTGGTGAAGATTGAAGACCATTACATCCCTGCTGATTTCATAGTCCTAGAGACTGGGAAGTGCATGGATGAATACATCATCCTTGGCAGACCCTTCCTAGCCACAGCAAAGGCTGTGATTGATGTGGACAGAGGAGAATTGATCATTCAAGTGAATGAAGAATCCTTTGTGTTTAAGGCTCAAGGATATCCCTCTGTCACCATGGAGAGGAAGCATGAAGAGCTTCTCTCAAAACAGAGTCAAACAAAGCCCCCACAGTCAAACTCTAAGTTTGGTGTTGGGAGGCCACAACCAACTTCTAAGTTTGGTGTTGAACCCCCACATTCAAACTCTAAAGTTTGGTGTTGGGAGGTTCCAACAATGCTCTGAGTGTTTGTGAGGCTCCATGAGAGCCCTCTGTCAAGCTACTGACATTAAAGAAGCACTTGTTGGGAGGCAACCCAATGTTATATTTAATCTATTTTCCTTTGTTATTTTATGTTTTCTGTAGGTTGATGATCATGAGAAGTCACAACATCAATTGACAAAGTAAAAACAGAATGAAAAATAGAAAGAAAAACAGCACACCCTGGAGGAGGACCTTGCTGGCGTTTAAACGCCAGTAATGGCAGCAAATGGGCGTTTAACGCCCAGTCTGGCACTATTCTGGGCGTTTAACGCCAGAAAGGGGCACCAGATTGGCGTTAAACGCCAGGAAAGGGCAAGCACCTGGCGTTAAATGCCAGAAATGGGCACCAGCCCAGTGTTTAACGCCAGAATTGGCACATAGAGCATTTTTGCTCGCCACTTGGTGCAGGGATGACTTTTCCTTGACACCTTAGGATCTGTGGACCCCACAGGATCCCCACCTACCCCACCACCCCCTCTCTTCTTCACCCATTCACCAATCACCTCAACCACTCACATCCATCCTTCAAAAAACCTCACTTACCTTACCATTCAAAATTCAAACCACTTTGCTTCCCAAACCCACCCATAATGGCCGAACCCTACCCCTCTCTCCACCCCTATATAAACCCATCTTCACTCCTTCATTTTCACACAACCTAAACACTACTTCTCCCCTTTGGCCGAACCATAAAGCCACCTCCATCTCCTCCATTTCTTCTTCTTCTACTCTCTTCTTTCTTCTTTTGCTCGAGGACGAGCAAACCTTTTAAGTTTGGTGTGGTAAAAGCATTGCTTTTTGTTTTTCCATAACCATTTATGCCATCCATGGCCGGAGAAACCTCTAGAAAGAGGAAAGGGAAGGCAAAAGCTTTCACCTCCGAGTCATGGGAGATGGAGAGATTTATCTCAAGGGTGCATCAAGACCACTTCTATGAAGTTGTGGCCTTGAAGAAGGTGATCCCCGAGGTCCCTTTCAAACTCAAAAAGAGTGAATATCCGGAGATCCGACATGAGATCTGAAGAAGAGGTTGGGAAGTTCTTACCAACCTCATTCAACAAGTCAGAATCTTAATGGTTCAAGAGTTCTATGCCAATGCATGGATCACCAAGAACCATAATCAAAGTGTGAACCTGGACCCAAAGAATTGGCTTACAATGGTTCGGGGGAAATACTTAGACTTTAGTCCGGAAAATGTAAGGTTGGCATTCAACTTGCCCATGATGCAAGGAGATGAACACCCTTGCACTAGAAGGGTCAACTTTGATCAAAGGTTGGACCAAGTCCTCACAGTCATTTGTGAATAGGGCGCCCATTGGAAGAGAGACTCAAGAGAGAAGCCGGTTCAATTGAGAAGGCATGACCTCAAACCCGTGGCTAGGGGATGGTTGGAGTTTATCCAACGCTCAATCATTCCCACTAGCAACCGGTCCGAAGTTACTATAGACCGGGCCATCATGATTCATAGTATCATGATTGGAGAGGAAATGGAAGTTCATGAGGTTATAGCCCAAGAACTCTATAAGGTGGTGGACAAGTCCTCTACCTTGGCAAGGTTAGCCTTTCCTCATCTCATTTGTCACCTCTGTTATTCAGTTGGAGTGGACATAGAAAGAGACATCCTCATTGATGAGGATAAGCCCATCACTAAGAAAAAGATGGAGCAAATAAGAGACCCCACTCATCATGAAATCCCTGAGATGCCTCAAGGGATGCACTTTCCTCCACAAAACTATTGTGAGCAAATCAACACCTCCCTAGGAGAATTAAGTTCCAACATGGGACAACTAAGGGTGGAGCACCAAGAACATTCTATCCTCCTCCATGAAATTAGAGAAGATCAAAGAATCATGAGAGAGGAGCAACAAAGACAAGGAAGAGACATTGAGGAGCTCAAGCACTCCATAAGATCTTCAAGAGGAAGAACAAGCCTCCATCACTAAGGTGGACCCGTTCTTTAATCTCCTTGTTCTTTATTTTTCTATTTTTCGAAAAATCATGCTTATGTTTATCTATGTTTGTGTCTTATGATCATTAGTGTCTTAGTGTCTATGCCTTAAAGTTATACATGTCCTATGAATCCATCACCTCTCTTAAATGAAAAATGTTCTTAATTGAAAAAGAGAAGAATTGCATGAATTTTAAATTTTATAACAGATTAATTATTTTGATGTGGTGGCAATACTTTTGTTTTCTGAATGTATGGTTGAACAGTGCATATGTCTTTTGAATTTGTTGTTCATGATTGGTTGGCTCTTGAAAGAATGATGAAAAAGGAGACATGTTACTGAGGATCTGAAAAATCATAAAAATGATTCTTGAAGAAAGAAAAAGCAGTGAATACAAAAAAAAAAGGAAGCAAAAAAAAAAGAGAAGAAAAAAAAGAGAAAAAAACGAAAAAAAAGGAGAAAGAGAAAAAGAAAGAAAAAGAAAGAAATAAAGTTGTGATCCAAGGCAAAAAGAGTGTGCTTAAGAACCCAGGACACCTCTAATTGGGGACTTTAGCAAAGCTGAGTCACAATCTGAAAAGGTTCACCCAATTATGTGTCTGTGGCATGTATGTATCCGGTGGTAATACTGGAAGACAGAGTGCTTTGGGCCACGGCCAAGACTCATAAAGTAGCTGTGTTCAAGAATCATCATACTTAACTAGGAGAATCAATAACACTATCTGGATTCTGAGTTCCTAAAGAAGCCAATCATTCTGAATTTCGAAGGATAGAGTGAGATGCCAAAACTGTTCAGAGGCAAAAAGTTAAAAGCCCCGCTCATCTAATTAATACTGATCTTCATAGATGTTTTTGGGATTCATTGCATATTCTCTTCTTTTTATCTTATTTGATTTTCAGTTGCTTGGGGACAAGCAACAATTTAAGTTTGGTGTTGTGATGAGCGGATAATTTGTACGCTTTTTGGCATTGTTTTTAGTATGTTTTTAGTAGATTTAGTTAGTTTTTAGCATAATTTTTATTAGTTTTTATTTAAAATTCACTTTTCTAGACTTTACTATGAGTTTGTGTGTTTTTTTGTGATTTCAGGTATTTTCTGGCTGAAATTGAGGGACCTGAGCAAAAATCTGATTCATGGACTAAAAGGACTGCAGATGCTGTTAGATTCTGACCTCCCTGCACTCGAAGTGGATTTTCTGGAGCTACAGAAGCCCAATTGGCGTACTCTCAATGGGGTTGGAAAGTAGACATCCTGGGCTTTCCAGCAATGTATAATAGTCCATACTTTTCCCAAGATTTGATGGCCCAAACCGGCGTTCCAAATCAGCTCAAGAATGCCCGGCGTTAAACGCCGGAACTGGCACAAGAATGGGAGTTAAACGCCCAAACTGGCACAAAAGCTGGCGTTTAACTCCAAGAAGAGTCTCTACACGAAAATGCTTCAATGCTCAGCCCAAGCACACACCAAGTGGGCCCGGAAGTGGATTTTTATGTCTTTTACTCATCTTTGTAATTCTTAAGCTACTAGTTCCCTATAAGTAGGACCTTTTACTATTGTATTTCACATCGGGAGATCTTTGAATCTTTTGATCACTAGGGGCTGGCCTCACGGCCATGCCTAGACCTTGTTCTTATGTATTTTCAACGATGGAGTTTCTACACACCATAGATTAAGGTGTGGAGCTCTGCTGTACCTCGAGTATTAATGCAATTACTATTGTTCTTCTATTCAATTCAGCTTGTTCTTATTCCAAGATATTCATTCGCTCTCAAGAACTTGATGAATGTGATGAGTATGTGACGCTCATCATCATTCTCACTTATGAACGCGTGCCTGACGACCACTCCCGTTCTACAAGCAAACAAGGCTTGAATGTTTATCTCTTGGATTCTTTAACCGGAATCTTCGTGGTATAAGCTAGAATTGATGGCGGCATTCAAGAGAATCCGGAAGGTCTAAACCTTGTCTGTAGTATTCTGAGTAGGATTCAATGATTGAATGACTATGACGAGCTTCAAACTCGCGATTGTGGGGCGTTAGTGACAGACGCAAAAGAATCACTGGATTCTATTCCGACATGATCGAGAACCAATAGCTGGATAGCCGTGCCGTGACATGGTGCGTTGAACATTTCCACTGAGAGGACGGGACTGTAGCCATTGACAACGGTGATGCCCAACATACAGCTTGCCATGGAAAGGAGTAAGAAGGATTGGATGAAGACAGTAGGAAAGCAGAGAGACGGAAGGGACGAAGCATCTTCATACGCTTATCTGAAATTCTCACCAATGAATTGCATGAGTATCTCTATCCTTATCTTTATGTTTTATTCATAAATCATTCATAACCAATTTAGTCTGCCTGACTGAGATTTACAAGATGACCATAGCTTGCTTCATACCAACAATCTCCGTGGGATCGACCCTTACTCGCGTAAGGTTTATTACTTGGACGACCCAGTGCACTTGCTGGTTAGTTGTGCGAAGTTGTGTTTATGCCATGGTATTGAGCACCAAGTCTTTGGGGCCATTACTAGGGATTATTTGAGTTGTGAAAAGTAGTGATCATAATTTCGTGCACCAAGAACCACTTTACCTGTACCTGGCCATAACGGAGGAGGCGCTTACGGCAGTCTTGGTGCGGGAAGAAGGAAAGACTCAGTAGCCAATTTACTTCATGAGTAGGGCGCTACAAGGAGCAGAACCGCGGTATAGCAAACTGGAAAAGCTGGCACTAGCACTCTTGACCTCTTCCCGCAAACTAAGGCAATACTTCCAAGGCCACCAGATCGTTGTGAGGACGGACCAAGAAATCCGTCAAGTACTCCAAAAACCCGATTTAGCGAGAAGAATGATGACTTGGGCCATTGAGCTCTCCCAGTATGACCTGCGGTATGAGCCCTGGCATGCGATTAAGGCACAAGCAATGGCCGACTTCTTGGTAGAAGTAACGGGGGACCCAACCGAGGAAACAAAAATACGATGGAGGCTTCACGTAGACGGGGCCTCCAACCAAAAGTCCGGAGGAGCCGGGGTCATCTTGGAAAGCCCTGCCGAGGTCGTATACGAGCAATTGATCAAGTTTGAGTTCCCGGTGTCAAACAACCAAGCGAAATACGAAGCCCTCTTGGGAGGCCTAACCCTAGCTCGTGAAGTCGGGGCGACGAGGCTAGAGGTGTGCAGTGACTCACAGGTCATCACCTCGCAAGTGAATGGGAGCTACCAAGCCAGAGACTCGTTGTTGCAAAAGTATCTGGAAAAGGTTAGAGAATTGAGCAACCAGTTCAAGGAGGTCACGATCCAACATGTCCCAAGGAAAAGGAACACACGGGCGGACCTCTTATCCAAGCTAGCAAGCACAAAACCAGGAGTAGGCAACCGATCACTCATCCAAGGCATGCTAAAGGAACCAGCAGTTATCCTCCACCTGACAAAGATAGGCCCCTCTTGGTTGGACCCTATCGTCGATTTCCTGGAAAGCGGCAACTCCCTGACGACGAAAAAGCAGCTAAAGCGTTGAGAAGGGAGGCAGCCAAATACGCGACCAAACAGGGACAACTGTTTAAAAAGGGACTCAGTCAGCCCCTATTGAAGTGCCTACACCCCGAGCAGACGGATTACGTACTCAGGGAAGTGCCTACACCCTTATCGATGATGGAAGATTCCAAAAAATTTGTGAAGAAATGCGTCAAGTGTCAGGAGAACACCAACTTCCACAGAACACCCGCTTCCGAACTAAGCCTACTGATGTCCTCCCGACCCTTCGCACAATGGGGAGTCGACCTCTTGGGACCCTTCCCGGTTGGCCCAGGGCAAGTCAAATATCTCATAGTTGTCATCGACTACTACACCAAATGGATAGAGGCCGAACCACTGGCCAGCATATCCTCATCTAATTATAGAAAATTCATGTGGAGGCAGGTGATAACCCGATTCGGCATCCCAGAAGTCGTCATCTCAGACAACGGGACGCAATTCGCTTACAAGAAGTTCATAGAATTTCTCAACGGCATGGGCATAAAATAGAAGTTCTCTTCAGTAGAGCACCCCCAGACGAATGGGCAAGTCGAGTCCGCAAATAAGGTCATCTTATAGGGCCTCAAGAGGCGGCTGGGTGACAAAAAAGGTGCATGGACCGATGAACTCGCTTCAGTCCTTTGGTCTTACCGTACAACCGAGCAGTCCTCCACGGGAGAAACCCCTTTCCGCCTGACATACGGGGTGGACGCGATGATACCCGTGGAAATCGGAAAGCCGAGCCCACGGCTACTTTTGAAGAGAGTAGAAGAAGCAATTAAGAAAGACCTGGTGGATGAGGCCAGGGAGATGGCCCACTTGACAGAAGTACCACTGAAGCAAAGAATGGCCCTGCGCTACTGGTGCACGAAATTGTGATCACTACTTTTCACAACTCAAATAATCCCTAGTAATGGCCCCAAAGACTTGGTGCTCAATACCATGGCATAAACACAACTTCGCACAACTAACCAGCAAGTGCACTGGGTCGTCCAAGTAATAAACCTTACGCGAGTAAGGGTCGAACCCACGGAGATTGTTGGTATGAAGCAAGCTATGGTCACCTTGTAAATCTTAGTCAGGCAGACTCAAATGGTTATGGATGATATATGAATAAAACATAAAGATAAAGATAGAGATACTTATGTATTCCATTGGTGAGAACTTCAGATAAGCGTATGAAGATGCTTTGTCCCTTCCGTCTCTCTGCTTTCCTACTGTCTTCATCCAATCCTTCTTACTCCTTTCCATGGCAAGCTTATGCAAGGGTTTCACCGTTGTCAGTGGCTACCTCCCATCCTCTCAGTGGAAATGTTCAACGCACCCTGTCACGGCACGACTATCCATCTGTCGGTTCTCAATCAGGCCGGAATAGAATCCAATGATTCTTTTGCGTCTGTCACTAACGCCCCGCCCTCAGGAGTTTGAAGCTCGTCACAGTCATTCAATCATTGAATCCTACTCAGAATACCACAGACAAGGTTTAGACCTTCCGGATTCTCTTGAATGCCGCCATCAGTTCTAGCCTATACCACGAAGACTCTGATCTCACGGAATGGCTGGCTCGTTTGTCAGGCGAGCGCTCAGTTGTCAGGCGATCAACCATGCATCGTGTATCAGGAATCCAAGAGATATTCACCCAATCTAAGGTAGAACGGAGGTGGTTGTCAGTCACACGTTCATAGGTGAGAATGATGATGAGTGTCACGGATCATCACATTCATCAAGTTGAAGCAGAAGTGATATCTTGGAACAAGAACAAGCGGAATTGAATAGAAGAACAATAGTAATTGCATTAATACTCGAGGTACAGCAGAGCTCCACACCTTAATCTATGGTGTGTAGAAACTCCACCGTTGAAGATTGGTGGACGAAATTGTGATCAACAATATTGGCTCTTGGGCATGTACACAAAAACTATTGTGACTCTTGTTCATTCAAAATCCTTATTATGGCACTGGTTGAATTCACAACTCCGTTCAACTAACCAGCAAGTGCACTGGGTCGTCCAAGTAATACCTTACGTGAGTAAGGGTCGATCCCACGGAGATTATTGGCTTGAAGCAATCAATGTTTATTTTATTTGTCTCAGTTAGGATGTCACAAAATTGTTTGGATTACTTGAACAATAGAGTTATTTGTTTATAAAGGATTGTGGAATATATTGGAATAATAAAGAATACTAGTGTTACTTGTTGTGCAGTAATGGAGAATATGTTGGAGTTTTGGAGATGCTTTGTTCTCTGAACTTCAACTCTTCCTTGAGATCCTCTTCTCACACGCAAGGTCTATCCATGGCAAGCTCTATGTAGGGTGTCACCGTTGTCAATGGCTACTTCCCATCCTCGCAGTGAAAGCTAATGCTCACGCACTCTGTCACAGTACGGCCAATCACCGGTTGGTTCCCGCTTCCTACTGGAATAGAATCCCTCTTTTGCGTCTGTCACTAACGCCCAGCAGGTTGCAAGTTTGAAGCACGTCACAGTCATTCAATCCTGGAATCCTACTCGGAATACCACAGACAAGGTTTAGACTTTCCGGATTCTCATGAATGCCGCCATCTATCTAGCTTATACCACGAAGATTCTGTTGGGGAATCTAAGAGATATTCATTCATTCTGATGTAGAACGGAGGTGGTTGTCAGGCACACGTTCATGGATTGAGGAAGGTGATGAGTGTCACGGATCATCACCTTCTTCACAATTAAGCGCGAATAAACTTAGATAAGAACAAGCGTGTTTGAATGGAAAACAAAGGAATTGTATTAAATCATCGAGACGCTGCAGAGCTCCTCACCCCCAACAATGGAGTTTAGAGACTCATGCCGTCAAAAGTATGTAATTCAGATCTGAAAATGTCATGAGGTACCAGGAATGTCTGTAAAAGTTGTTTAAATAGTAAACTAGTAACCTAGGTTTACAGAAAAATGAATAAACTAAGATAATTGGTGCAGAAATCCACTTCTGGGGCCCACTTGGTGTGTGCTGGGGCTGAGACTAAAGCTTTCCACGTGTAAAGGCCTTTCTTGGCGTCAAACTTCAGATTATGACGTGTTTTGGGTGTTCAACTCCGGATCATGACGTTTTTCTGGCGTTTAACTCCAGACAGCAGCATGAACTTGGCGTTTAACGCCAAGTTACGTCGTCTATCCTCGCGCAAAGTATGGACTATTATATATTGCTGGAAAGCCCTGGATGTCTACTTTCCAACGCCGTTGAGAGCGCGCCAATTGGACTCCTGTAGCTCCAGAAAATCCATTTCGAGTGCAGGGAGGTCAGGATCCAACAGCATCAGCAGTCCTGTTTCAGCCTAAGTCAGATTTTTGCTCAGCTCCCTCAATTTCAGCCAGAAAATACCTGAAATCACAGAAAAATACACACACTCATAGTAAAGTCCAGAAATATAATTTTTGCTTAAAAACTAATAATATTTAACTAAAAACTAATTAAAACATGCTAAAATCTACATGAAATTACCCCCAAAAAGCGTATAAAATATCCGCTCATCACAACACCAAACTTAAACTGTTGCTTGTCCTCAAGCAACTAGATAAATAAAATAGGTTTTAACAGAAATTAAGAAGTAATAATATTTTAGAGTTTTAACATGAAGCTCATATTCTTATTAGATGAGCGGGGCTTGTAGCTTTTTGTTTCTGAACAGTTTTGGCATCCCCCTGTATCTTTAAATTTTCAGAATAATTGGCATCCTTAGGAACTCAGAATTTAGATAGTATTATTGACTCTCCTAGTGTAGTATGTTGATTCTTGAACACAGTTATTTTATGAGTCTTGGCTGTGGCCCTAAGCACTTTGTTTTCCAGTATTACCACCAGATACATAAATGCCACAGACACATAACTGGGTGAACCTTTTCAGATTGTGACTTAGCTTTGCTAAAGTCCCCAGTCAGAGGTGTCCAGAGCTCTTAAGCACACTCTGTTTGTCTTGGATCACGACTTTAACCACTCAGTCTCAAGTTTGTAACTTGGACCTGCATGCCACAAGCACATGGTTAGGGACAGCTTGGTTTAGCCGCTTAGGCCTGGATTTTATTTCCTTGGGCCCTCCTCTCCATTGATGCTCAAAGCCTTGGATCCTTTTTACCCTTGCCTTTTGGTTTTAAGGGCTGCTTGGCTTTTATTCCTTTTGATTGTAAATATTTTTTTTATTTTTTTTATTTTTTGAACTGCTTTTTCTTGCTTCAAGAATCAATTTCATGATTTTTCAGATCATCAATAATATTTTTCGTGTTCCTCATCCTTTCAGGAGCCAATATTCATCAAATTCAAGGTACAATTTATGCACTGTTCAAGCATTCATTCAGAGAACAAAAAGTATTGCCACCACATATAATTAATTATAGTCTTTATTACTAAGAACTCATAAATATAGATTACTTCTTTATTCTAAAAAAAAAATTCTACTACTTTATTTATGCCTGATGATGATGAGAAAAATAACTTATAGCTTTAATTGGAAATAAAATCAAAATAGACATACTAATTACTACTACTACTATATATCTCCTAAGGTAAATTTCTAAAATAATACTATCACAGAGTTAAAGCTGGAATTAGAACTTAACAACCTGTATTTTGGGAAGTGGATGTTCCTCTAGTCTGTGGGGTGCCTTCAAGAATTAATTTCTGACACTTCAGCTCCCTTAAGTTCACATCCTTGCTCTTCCTGTTCTCTTAGGTGCCATGATCTTAATGAGTTTTAGCTCAGTGATCATGGCAAATCACACCAAACTTAGAGGTTTGCTTGTCCTCAAGCAAAATGAAGGACAGAAGATGAATAGAGGGAAAGGCAATTTCGAAATCAAAAGATATGATGGGTTGAAAAAGATTTGAAAAAGAAATTAGAAAGATTTGAAAAAGAATTGGATTGGAAAAAGATTTGTGTTTATAAATTAAGATACATTTGATACTTTTTAGAAATTAGGATTTTTAGAAAACCAATTTGATTTTGAAGGATGACATTTTGAAACATGTTTATGCAAGAAATCATGAATTGAAACATAAAAATTTAGAAAAATTGTAAAGAAAAACGAATTTTACCTCCTCCCCACCATCCTGGCGTTAAACGCCCACATGGTGCATGTTTTGGGCGTTTAACGCCCACATGTTGCTTCTCCTGGGCGTTCAACGCCCATTTGGTGCTTCTTTCTGGCGTTGAACGCCAGGAAGTCCTTTATCACTGGGCGTTTTCCTGAACGCCCAGGATGCTAGCAGACTGGCGTTAAACGCCCAGAAGGTGCATCTTTCTGGCGTTTAACGCCCATATGGCTACCCTTACTGGCGTTAAACGCCCAGTGGGAGCTTCTTTTGGGCGTTTAACGCCCAAAGTATTTCTCACTGGCTTTTTCATGCCAGTGAGCTTCCAAATTTCCCTGTAACTCTGTGACTTCAATCAATTGCTATTTCACCTTTGAAGATACTTGACATATACCTGAAACAAAATTAATTAATTAATGAATACGAATAAAATTAAATTTTGTGATTGGCTGGGTTGCCTCCCAGCAAGCGCTTCTTTAATGTCAATAGCTGGACTATTACTGAGTTTTAATCAAGTCTCAGTTTTGAGCATTCTTGCTCAAAATTGCCTTCAAGATAATGTTTGACTCTTTGTCCATTAACAATGAACTTTTGTTAGAGTCACTATCCTGAAGTTCTATGTATCCATAAGGTGATACGCTTGTAATTACATATGGACCTCTCCACCGGGATTTTAATTTCCCAGGGAATAATTTGAGCCTTGAATTAAATAACAGAACTTTCTGTCCTGGCTCAAAGACTCTGGATGACAATTTCTTATCATGCCATCTTTTTGCTTTCTCTTTGTAAATTTTTGCATTTTCGAAAGCATTGAGTCTAAATTCCTCTAGCTCATTTAACTGGAGCAATCGTCTTTCTCCAGCTAACTTGGCATCAAGGTTCAGGAATCTGGTTGCCCAGTAGGCCTTGTGTTCCAGTTCCACTGGCAAGTGACACGCCTTTCCATACACAAGCTGGTATGGAGAGGTCCCTATAGGGGTCTTAAATGCTGTTCTGTATGCCCACAGAGCATCATCCAAGCTTCTTGCCCAATCCTTTCTACGGTTAATTACAGTCCGTTCCAGGATTCTTTTGAGTTCTCTATTTGAGACTTCAGCTTGCCCATTAGTTTGTGGATGATATGGAGTAGCTACCCTGTGGTTGACTCCATAACGTACCAGAGCAGCATAAAGCTGTTTATTACAGAAATGAGTGCCCCCATCACTGATTAGCACTCTAGGGACACCAAATCTGCTGAAGATATGTTTCTGGAGGAATTTCAACACTGTTTTAGTGTCATTAGTGGGTGTTGCAATAGCCTCCACCCATTTGGATACATAATCCACTGCCACCAGAATATAAGTGTTTGAGTATGATGGTGGGAAAGGTCCCATGAAGTCAATGCCCCATACGTCAAACAACTCAATCTCCAAGATTCCTTGTTGAGGCATGGCATAACTGTGAGGTAGGTTGCCTGATCTTTGGCAACTGTCACAATTAAGCACAAATGCTCGGGAATCTTTATAGAGAGTGGGCCAGTAGAAGCCACTTTGGAGGACCCTTGTGGCTGTTCGCTCACTTCCAAAATGTCCTCCATACTGTGATCCATGGCAATGCCAAAGGATCTTCTGTGCTTCCTCTTTAGGCACACATCTACGGATTACTCCGTCTGCACATCTCTTGAAGAGATATGGTTCATCCCAAAGATAGTACTTTGCATCTGTGATTAATTTCTTTGATTGCACCCTACTGTACTCTTTGGGTATGAATCTCACTGCCTTGTAGTTTGCAATGTCTGCAAACCATGGCACTTCCTGGATGGCGAACAGTTGCTCATCCGGAAAGGTTTCAGAGATCTCAGTGAGAGGGAGGGACGCCCCTTCCATCTTATGTTCTTGATGTTCATCATGTTTTTCAAAGTGTTCTTGGTGTTCATCTTGACATTCATAGCATTCTTGCATGCATTCATGGTTTTGATCTAAAAATTTCATGCATTAAGTATTTTTGTTGTTTTTCTCTCTCATAATAAAAAAATTCAAAAATTCAAAAAAAATATCTTTTCCTTATTTCCCTCCAAATTTTCGAAATTTTGGGTTGACTTGGTCAAAAATTTTTAAAATTAGTTGTTTCTTACAAGTCAAGTCAAAAATTTCAATTTTAAAAATCTTATCTTTTTAAAATCTTTTTCAAAAATCATATCTTTTTCATTTTTTTTATCATTTTAGAAAATTTCAAAAATATTTTTCAAATTATTTTTCAAAATCTTTTTTCTTATCTTTATATCAAATTTTCGAAAATTAGCTAACAATTAATGTGATTGGTTCAAAAATTTGAAGTTTGTTACTTTCTTGTTAAGAAATGTTCAATCTTTAAATTCTAGAATCTTATCTTGGAGTTTCTTGTTAGCTAAGTCATTTTAAAAATTAAATCTTTTTCAAAATATCTTTTTCTTAAAACTTCTATCTTATCTTTTTATCTTATTCTTTTCAAAATTTTATATTTTTCAAAATTTGATTTCAAAATATCTTATCTAACTTCTTTTCTTCTTATCCTTTTAAAAATTTAATTTCAATATCTTTTTCAATCAACTAACTAACTTTTTGTTTGTCTCTTATCTTTTTCAAAACCACCTAACTACTTTTCCCTCTTCAATTTTCGAAAATATCTCTCTCTTTTTCAAAAACTCTTTTTAATTGTTTTGAATTTTAATTTTAATTATATCTTATCTTTAATTTTCGAAAATTACTAACCACTTTTTCAAAATTATTTTCGAATTCTATCTCCCCCCTTTCTCTATTTAATTATTTAATTACTAACACTTCTCTTCACCTCTCTTCATCTAAATCCGAATTCTTCTTCATTCTTCTACTACCTTCTTTTTCTACTAACATAAAGGAATCTCTATACTGTGACATAGAGGATTCCTCTTTCTTTTCTTGTTTTCTTCTCTTTCATATGAGCAGGAACAGGGACAAAGGCACTCTTGTTGAAATTGATCCAGAACCTGAAAGGACTCTGAAGAGGAAATTAAGAGAAGCTAAATTACAACAATCCAGAAACAACCTTTTAGAAATTTTCAAACAAGAGAAGGAGATGGCAGACGAAAATAATAATAATGCAAGGAGAATGCTTGGTGACTTCACAAAGCCCACGTCCAAGTTTGATGGAAGAAGCATCTCCATTCCTGCCATTGGAGCCAATAACTTTGAGCTGAAACCTCAGCTAGTTGCCTTGATGCAACAAAACTGCAAGTTTTATGGACTTCCATCTGAAGATCCTTATCAGTTTTTAACTGAGTTCTTGCAGATCTGTGAGACTGTAAAGACGAATGGAGTTGATCCTGAAGTCTACAGACTCATGCTTTTCTGTTTTGCTGTAAGAGACAGAGCTAGAATATGGTTGGATTCACAACCTAAGGATAGCCTGGACTCCTGGGATAAGCTGGTCACTGCCTTCTTGGATAAATTCTTTCCTCCTCAAAAGCTGAGCAAGCTGAGAGTGGATGTTCAAACCTTCAAACAAAAAGATGGTGAATCCCTCTATGAAGCTTGGGAAATATACAAGCAGCTGACCAAAAATGTCCATCTGACATGTTTTCAGAATGGACCATTTTAGATATATTCTATTATGGTCTCTCTGAATTTTCGAAAATGTCATTGGACCATTCTGCAGGTGGATCTATTCACCTGAAGAAAACGCCTGAAGAGGCTCAAGAACTCATTGACATGGTTGCAAACAACCAATTCATGTACACTTCTGAGAGGAATTCCGTGAATAATGGGATACCTCAGAAGAAAGGAGTTCTTGAAATTGATGCTCTGAATGCCATATTGGCTCAGAACAAAGTGTTGACTCAACAGGTCAACATGATCTCTCAAAATCTGAATGGATGGCAACATGCATCCAACAGTACTAGAGAGGCAGCTTCTGAAGAAGCTTATTGATGAGCGGATAATTTGTACCCTTTTTGGCATTGTTTTTAGTATGTTTTTAGTAGTTTTAGTTGAGTTCTTAGCATATTTTCATTAGTTTTTAGTTAAAATTTACTTTTCTGGACTTTACTATGAGTTTGTGTGTTTTTCTGTGATTTCAGGTATTTTCTGGCTGAAATTGAGGGACCTGAGCAAAAATCTGATTCAGAGACTGAAAAGGACTGCAGATGCTGTTGGATTCTGACCTCCCTGCACTCGAAGTGGATTTTCTGGAGCTACAGAAGCCCAATTGGCGCGCTCTCAACGGCGTTAGAAAGTAGACATCCTGGGCTTTCCAGCAATATATAATAGTCCATACTTTGCCCAAGATTTGATGGCCCAAACTGGCGTTCAAAATCACCCTCAGAAATCCCAGCGTTAAACGCCGGAACTGGCACCTAAATGGGAGTTAAACGCCCAAACTGGCATAAAAGTTGGCGTTTAACTCCAAGAAGAGTCTCTACACGAAATTGCTTCATTGCTCAGCCCAAGCACACACCAAGTGGGCCCGGAAGTGGATTTTTATGTCATTTACTCATCTCTGTACACCCTAGGCTACTAGTTTTCTATAAGTAGGACCTTTTACTATTGTATTACAGAGCTTTTGATCATGTTTTTATGATTGAACTCACTTTGGGAGGCTGGCCATTCGGCCATGCCTAGACCTTGTTCTTATGTATTTTCAACGGTGGAGTTTCTACACACCATAGATTAAGGTGTGGAGCTCTGCTGTACCTCGAGTATTAATGCAATTACTATTGTTCTTCTATTCAATTCCGCTTGTTCTTTGTCCAAGATATCACTTGTTCTTCAACTTGATGAATGTGATGATCCGTGACACTCATCATCATTCTCACTTATGAACAAAGTGACTGACAACCACTTCTGTTCTACAAGCAAACAAGGCTCTAGTGTTTATCTCTGGGATTCCTGATACACGATGCATGGTTGATCGCCTGACAACCGAGTGCTCGCCTGACAAACGAGCCAGCCATTCCGTGAGATCATAGTCTTCGTGGTATAGGCGAGAACTGATGGCGGCATTCAAGAGAATCCGGAAGGTCTAACCTTGTCTGTGGTATTCTGAGTAGGATTCAATGATTGAATGACTGTGACGTGCTTCAAACTCCTAGCAGGCGGGGCGTTAGTGACAGACGCAAAAGAATCACTGGATTCTATTTCGGCCTGACCGAGAACCGACAGCTGATTAGCCATATGCTGTGACAGAGCATAGGAACATTTTCACTGAGAGGATGGGAGGTAGCCACTGACAACGGTGAAACCCTACATAAGCTTGCCATGGAAAGGAGTAAGAAGGATTGGATGAAGATAGTAGGAAAGCAGAGAGGCGGAAGGGAAGGCATCTTCATACGCTTATCTGAAGTTCCTACCAATGAATTACATAAGTACCTCTATCCTTATCTTTATGTTTTATTCATACATCACTATATCCAATTGAGTCTGCCTGACTAAGATTTACAAGGTGACCATAGCTTGCTTCATACCAACAATCTCCGTGGGATCGACCCTTACTCGCGTAAGGTTTATTACTTGGACGACCCAGTGCACTTGCTGGTTAGTTGTGCAAAGTTGTGTTTATACCATGGTATTGAGCACCAAGTTCTTGGGGCCATTACTAGGGATTATTTGAGTTGTGAAAAGTAGTGATCACAATTTCGCACACCAAGTTTTTGGCGCCGTTGCCGGGGATTGTTCGAGTTTTGAGCAAGCTTTAGGTCCGGTAACATCAGTGCCAAAATCCGGCAACAGCACCAAGTTTTTGGCGCCGTTGCCGGGGATTGTTTCGAGTATGGACAACTGACGGTTCATCTTGTTGCCTAGATTAGGTATTTTTCTTCAGAGTTCTTAAGAATGAATTCTAGTGTTTCAAGGTGATGTTCTTATCATCACCAAAGCTGATTGATTTTCATCAATTTAGCTCTTGAATGCAATGTCCTGCTGAAGCTTGGCTGGCCATGTCTAATTCCTTTAGACTGAAGCTTTAGACTAACATTGCATGATTCCTGGAATTCTCATTAAGAATTTTGATACCTTTATTTTCTTTTCCACTTAATTTTCGAAAAAAAAAAACACAAAAAAAATTACAAAATCATAAAATCCAAAAATTTCTTGTTTGAGTCTAGTGTCTCATCTTAAGTTTGGTGTCAATTGCATGCATTCATTCATGTGTCTTAAGGATCTTCAAGTAATTCTTGATTATTTCTTACTCTAATATTTTAATTCTCTTGACTTGAGTGTTTTGTGTGTCTCATATGCATTCTCATTAGTGTCAGTAGTATACAAACTGCTAAGTATGGTGTCTTGCATGCATTGTTATTTGATTTTAGTTGCATTTTGATTAATTAAAAATCCAAAAATATTTTTAATTGTGTCTTTTCAAGTCAATAATACAGAGAATTGAAGATTCAGAACATACAGCAGAGGAATTGCACAGAAAAAGCTGGGCGTTCAAAACGCCCAGTGAAGAAGGACAGACTGGCGTTTAAACGCCCAGTGAAGAAGGACAGACTGTGCACCATTCTGGGCTTTTAACGCCAGGATGGCACAAGGGGGAGGATTTTGTTTTCAAATCAATTTTTTTCAAGTTTTCAAAGTTTTTCAAAATCAAATCTTTTTCAAATCATATCTTTTCAATCAAATGTTTTCAAAATCAATTTCTTTCCTTTTTCAAAGATACTTACTAACAATTAATGATTTGATTGAACATCTCAAATTTGTTGCCTTTTCTGTTGAGAAAGGTTTAATGTTTGAATCATATCTTTTCTTGTTAGGCAAGTCATTAATTTTTAAAATCAAATCTTTTTAAAATAACTTTTCAATCATATCTTTTTAATCACATCTTTTTCAAAATAGTTTCCAATCAAATCTTTTTAATTTCTAATTTCAAATTCTTTTTCAAAAATCACTTGATTTCTTTCCCACTCTTATTTTCGAAAATTAATTAGTGTTTTTCAAAATGTTTTCAAATTCTTTAACTTAATTTTCGAAAAAGCTCCTCCTCTCTTCTCACATCCTTCTATTTATGGAGTACCACTCCTTCTCAATGCACAATTCGAACTCTATCTGATTAAGTTCAAATTCTTCTACCTCTTTCTTCTATTCTTCTGTTCTTCTGACACCTCAAGGAATCTCTATACTGTGACATAGAGGATTCCACATTTTCTTGTTCTCTTCTCTTTCATATGAGCAGGAGCAGAGACAAAGGCATTCTTGTTGAAGCTGACCCTGAACAAAGCTAAGAGAAGCTAAGGCACAACTCTCTGTAGAGGACCTAACAGAAATCTTCAAAGAAGAAGAACCCATGGCAGCCGAAAACAACAACAATGCAAACAATGCAAGGAAGGTGCTGGGTGACTTTACTGCACCTACTCCCGACTTCTATGGGAGAAGCATCTCTATCCCTGCCATTGGAACAAACAACTTTGAGCTTAAGCCTCAATTAGTTTCTCTAATGCAACAGAATTGCAAGTTCCATGGACTTCCATTGGAAGATCCTCATCAGTTTTTAGCTGAATTCTTGCAAATCTGTGACACTGTCAAGACTAATGGGGTAGACCCTGAGGTCTACAGACTTATGCTATTCCCTTTTGCTGTAAGAGACAGGGCTAGGACATGGTTGGACTCACAACCTAAAGAAAGCCTGGACTCATGGGAAAAGCTAGTCAATGCCTTCTTGGCAAAGTTCTTTCCACCTCAAAAATTGAGTAAGCTTAGAGTGGAAGTCCAAACCTTCAGACAGAAGGATGGAGAATCCCTCTGTGAAGCTTGGGAAAGATACAAACAATTGATCAGAAAATGTCCTTCTGACATGCTTTCTGAATGGAGCATCATAGGTATTTTCTATGATGGTCTCTCTGAACTATCCAAGATGTCTTTGGATAGCTCTGCTGGAGGATCTCTTCATCTGAAGAAGACGCCTACAGAAGCTCAAGAGCTGATTGAAATGGTTGCAAATAACCAATTCATGTACACTTCTGAAAGGAATCCTGTGAACAATGGGACTAATCAGAAGAAAGGAGTTCTTGAGATTGATGCTCTGAATGCCATTCTGGCTCAGAACAAGATATTGACTCAACAAGTCAATTTGATTTCTCAAAGTCTATCTGGAATGCAAAATGCACCAAGCAGTACTAAGGATGCTTCATCTGAAGAAGAAGCATATGATCCTGAGAACCCTTCAATGGAAGAGGTAAATTACCTAGGAGAACCCTATGGAAACACCTATAATTCTTCATGGAGAAATCATCCAAATTTCTCATGGAATAATCAAGAGAGACCTCAACAAGGTTTCAATAACAATAATGGTGGAAGAAACAGGTTTAGCAATGGCAAGCCTTTTCCATCATCTTCTCAGCAACAGACAGAGAACTCTAAGCAGAACCCCTCTGACTTAGCAACCATGGTCTCTGATCTAATCAGAACCACTCAAAGTTTCATGACTGAAACAAGGTCCTCCATTAGGAATTTGGAGGCACAAGTGGGACAGCTGAGCAAGAAAGTTACTGAACTCCCTCCTAGTACTCTCCCAAGCAACATAGAAGAAAATCCAAAAGGAGAGTGCAAGGCCATCAACATGGCCGAATTTGGAGAGGAAGGAGAGGCAGTGAACGCCACTGAGGAAGACCTCAATGGGCGTGCACTGACCTCCACTGAGTTCCCCAATGAGGAACCATGGGAATCTGAGGCTCAAAATGAGACCATAGAGATTCCACTAGACTTACTTCTGCCATTCATGAGCTCTGATGAGTATTCTTCCTCTGAAGAGGATGAGTATGTCACTGAAGAGCAAGTTGCTAAATACCTTGGAGCAATCATGAAGCTAAATGACAAGTTATTTGGAAATGAGACTTGGGAGAATGAACCTCCTTTGCTCACCAAAGAATTGGATGACTTGTCTAGGCAGAAATTACCTCAAAAGAGACAAGATCCTGGGAAGTTTTCAATACCTTGTACCATAGGCACCATGACCTTCAAGAAGGCTCTGTGTGACTTAGGGTCAAGTGTAAACCTCATGCCTCTCTCTGTAATGGAGAAGCTAGGGATCTTTGAGGTGCAAGCTGCAAGAATCTCATTAGAGATGGCAGACAACTCAAGAAAACAAGCTCATGGACTTGTGGAGGATGTTTTGGTGAAGATTGAAGACCATTATATCCCTGCTGATTTCATAGTCCTAGAGACTGGGAAGTGCATGGATGAAACCATCATCCTTGGCAGACCCTTCCTAGCCACAGCAAAGGCTGTGATTGATGTTGATAGAGGCGAGCTAATCATTCAAGTGAATGAAGAATCCTTTGTGTTTAAGGCTCAAGGATATCCCTCTGTCACCATGGAGAGGAAGCATGAAGAGCTTCTCTTAAAACAGAGCCAAACAGAGCCCCCACAGTCAAACTCTAAGTTTGGTGTTGGGAGGCCATAACCAAACTCTAAGTTTGGTGTTGAACCCCCACATTCAAACTCTAAGTTTGGTGTTGGGAGGTTCCAACATTGCTCTGAGAAAATGTGAGGCTCCATGAGAGCCCTCTGTCAAGCTACTGACATTAAAGAAGCGCTTGTTGGGAGGCAACCCAATGTTATATTTTATCTATTTCTCTTTGTTATTTTATGTTTTTTTTTGTAGGTTGATGATCATAAGAAGACACAAAATCAATTGAAAAAGCAAAAACAGAATGAAAAACAGGAAGAAAAACAGCACACCCTGGAGGAAGAACCCACTGGCGTTTAAACGCCAGTGAGGCTAGCAGTTGGGCGTTTAACGCCCAGTCTGGCACCATTCTGGGCGTTTAACGCCAGAAAGGGGCACCAGACTGGCGTTAAACGCCAGAAAAGGGCAAGAACCTGGCGTTAAACGCCAGAAATGGGCACCAGCCCGGCGTTTAACGCCAGAATTGGCTCAAAACGTGATTTTGCTTGCCATTTGGTGCAGGGATGACTTTTCCTTGACACCACAGGATCTGTGGACCCCACAGGATCCCCACCAACCCCACCACTCTCTGTCTTCTTCACTCATTCACCAATCACCTCAATACCTCTTCCCCAAAAACCCTTCACCTATCAAATCCCATCTTCCTCTTCACCACTCACATCCATCCTTCATAAAACCCCACCTACCTCACCATTCAAATTCAAACCACTTTCCCACCCAAACCCACCCTCACTTGACCGAACTTTACCCTTCCCCCTCTCCTATATATACCCTTCTTCACCCCTTCATTTTCACACAACCTAAACACTACTTCTCCCCCTCTTTGGCCGAACACAAAAGCCATTGCCTTCTTCCTCATTTCTTCTTCTTCTACTCTCTTCTTTCTTCTTTTGCTCGAGGACGAGCAAACCTTTTAAGTTTGGTGTGGTAAAAGCGTTGCTTTTTCATTTTTCCATAACCATTTATGGCATCCAAGGCCGGAGAAACCTCTAGAAAGAGGAAAGGGAAGGTAAAAGCTTCCACCTCCGAGTCATGAGAGATGGAGAGATTCATCTCAAGGGTGCATCAAGACCACTTCTATGAAGTTGTGGCCTTGAAGAAGGTGATCCCCGAGGTCCCTTTTTCACTCAAAAAGAGTGAATATCCGGAGATCCGACATGAGATCCGAAGAAGAGGTTGGGAAGTCCTTACCAACCCCATTCAACAAGTCGGAATCTTGATGGTTCAAGAGTTCTATGCCAATGCATGGATCACCAAGAACCATGATCAAAGTGTAAACCCGGATCCAAAGAATTATCTTACTATGGTTCGGGGGAAATACTTGGATTTTAGTCCGGAAAGTGTAAGGTTGGCATTCAATTTGCCCATGATGCAAGGAGATGAACATCCTTACACTAGAAGGGTCAACTTTGATCAAAGGTTTGACCAAGTCCTCACTGACATTTGTGAAGAGGGCGCCCAATGGAAGAGAGATTCAAGAGGGAAGCCGGTTTAATTGAGAAGGCATGACCTCAAACCCGTGGCTAGAGGATGGTTGGAGTTTATCCAACGCTCAATCATTCCCACTAGCAACCGGTCCGAAGTTACTCTAGACCGGGCCATCATGATTCATAGCATCATGATTGGAGAAGAAGTGGAAGTTCATGAGGTTATAGCCCAAGAACTCTATAAGGTGGCGGACAAATCCTCTACCTTAGCAAGGTTAGCCTTCCCTCATCTCATTTGTCACCTCTGTTATTCAGTTGGAGTTGACATAGAGGGAGACATCCCTATTGATGAGGATAAGCCCATCACTAAGAAAAGGATGGAGCACACAAGAGACCCCACTCATCATGAGATCCCTGAGATGCCCCAAGGGATACACTTTCCTCCACAAAACTATTGGGAGCAACTGAACACCTCCCTAGGAGAACTAAGTTCCAACATGGGACAACTAAGGGTGGAGCACCAAGAACACTCCATCATCCTCCATGAAATTAGAGAAGATCAAAGGATCATGAGAGAGGAGCAACAAAGACAAGGAAGAGACATTGAGGAGCTCAAGCACTCCATAGGATCTTCAAGAGGAAGAAAAAGCCGCCATCACTAAGGTGGACCCGTTCTTTAATCTCCTTGTTCTTTATTTCCTGTTTTTCGAAAATTAATGCTTATGTTTGTCCATGTTTGTGTCTTGTGATCATTAGTGTCTTAGTGTCTATGCCTTAAAGTTATGAATGTCCTATGAATCCATCACCTTTCTTAAATAAACAAATGTTCTTAAATTGAAAAAGAAAAAGAATTGCATGAATTTTGAATTTTATAGCAGTTTAATTATTTTGATGTGGTGGCATTACTTTTGTCTTCTGAATGTATGCTTAAACAGTGCATATGTCTTTTGAATTTGTGGTTCATGAATGTTGGCTCTTGAAAGAATGATGAAAAAGGAGACATGTTACTGAGGATCTGAAAAATCATTAAAAATGATTCTTGAAGCAAGAAAAAGCAGTGAATACAAAAAAAAAAAAAAAAACCGAAAAAAAAAGAGAGAAGAAAGAAAAAAAGAAAGAATAAAGTTGTGATCCAAGGCAAAAAGAGTGTGCTTAAGAACCCTGGACACCTCTAATTGGGGACTCTAGCAAAGCTAAGTCACAATCTGAAAAGGTTCACCCAATTATGTGTCTGTGGCATGTATGTATCCGGTGGTAATACTGGAAGACAGAGTGCTTTGGGCCACGGCCAAGACTCATAAAGTAGCTGTGTTCAAGAATCATCATACTTAACTAGGAGAATCAATAACACTATCTGGATTCTAAGTTCCTAAAGAAGCCAATCATTCTGAGTTGCAAAGGATAGAGTGAGATGCCAAAACTACTCAGAGGCAAAAAGCTAAAAGCCCGGCTCATCTAATTAATACTGATCTTCATAGATGTTTTTGGAATTCATTGCATATTCTCTTCTTTTTATCTTATTTGATTTTTAGTTGCTTGGGGACAAGCAACAATTTAAGTTTGGTGTTGTGATGAGCGGATAATTTGTACCCTTTTTAGCATTGTTTTTAGTATGTTTTTAGTAGTTTTAGTTGAGTTCTTAGTATATTTTTATTAGTTTTTAGTTAAAATTCACTTTTCTGGACTTTACTATGAGTTTGTGTATTTTTCTGTGATTTCAGGTATTTTCTGGCTGAAATTGAGGGACCTGAGCAAAAATCTAATTCAGAGACTGAAAAGGACTGCAGATGCTGTTGGATTCTGACCTCCCTGCACTCGAAGTGGATTTTCTGGAGCTACAGAAGCCCAATTGGCGCGCTCTCAACGGCGTTGGAAAGTAGACATCCTGGGCTTTCCAGCAATATATGATAGTCCATACTTTGCCCAAGATTTGATGGCCCAAACCGGCGTTCAAAGTCACCCTCAGAAATGCCAGCGTTAAACGCCGGAACTGGCACCTAAATGGGAGTTAAACGCCCAAACTGGCATAAAAGCTGGCGTTTAACTCCAAGAAGAGTCTCTACACGAAATTTCTTCATTGCTCAGCCCAAGCACACACCAAGTGGGCCCGGAAGTGGATTTTTATGTCATTTACTCATCTCTGTACACCCTAGGCTACTAGTTTTCTATAAGTATGACCTTTTACTATTGTGTTAGAGAGCTTTTGATCATGTTTTTATGATTGAACTCACTTTGGGAGGCTGGCCATTCGGCCATGCCTAGACCTTGTTCTTATGTATTTTCAACGGTGGAGTTTCTACACACCATAGATTAAGGTGTGGAGCTCTGCTGTACCTCGAGTATTAATGCAATTACTATTGTTCTTCTATTCAATTCCGCTTGTTCTTTGTCCAAGATATCACTTGTTCTTCAACTTGATGAATGTGATGATCCGTGACACTCATCATCATTCTCACCTATGAGCAAGGTGACTGACAACCACTTTTGTTCTACGAGCAACCAAGGCTCTGGTGAATATCTCTTGGATTCCTGATACACGATGCATGGTTGATCGCCTGACAACCGAGTGCTCGCCTGACAAACGAGCCAGCCATTCCGTGAGATCAGAGTCTTCGTGGTATAGGCTAGAACTGATGGCGGCATTCAAGAGAATCCGGAAGGTCTAACCTTGTCTGTGGTATTCTGAGTAGGATTCAATGATTGAATGACTGTGACGTGCTTCAAACTCCTAGCAGGCGGGGCGTTAGTGACAGACGCAAAAGAATCACTGGATTCAATTCCGGCCTGGCCGAGAACCGACAGCTGATTAGCCATATGCTGTGACAGAGCATAGGAACATTTTCACTGAGAGGATGGGAGGTAGCCACTGACAACGGTGAAACCCTTGCATAAGCTTGCCATGGAAAGGAGTAAGAAGGATTGGATGAAGACAGTAGGAAAGCAGAGAGACGGAAGGGAAGGCATCTTCATACACTTATCTGAAGTTCCTACCAATGAATTACATAAGTACCTCTATCCTTATCTTTATGTTTTATTCATACATCACTATATCCAATTGAGTCTGTCTGACTAAGATTTACAAGGTGACCATAGCTTGCTTCATACCAACAATCTCCGTGGGATCGACCCTTACTCGCGTAAGGTTTATTACTTGGACGACCTAGTGCACTTGCTGGTTAGTTGTGCAAAGTTGTGTTTATGCCATGGTAATGAGCACCAAGTTCTTGGGGCCATTACTAGGGATTATTTGAGTTGTGAAAAGTAGTGATCACAATTTCGCACACCACTTATGATCCTGAGAACCCTGCCATGGCAGAGGTTAATTACATGGGTGAACCTTATGGAAACACCTATAACTCATCATGGAGAAATCATCCAAATTTCTCATGGAAGGATCAACAAAAGCCTCAACAAGGCTTTAACAATGGTGGGCGCAACAGGCTGAACAATAGCAAGCCATATCCATCATCTTCTCAGCAACAGATAGAGAATCCTGAACAAAACACTTCTAATTTAGCCAATGTAGTCTCTGATCTGTCAAAGGCCACTTTCAGTTTCATGAGTGAAACAAGATCCTCCATTAGAAATCTGGAGGCACAAGTGGGCCAGCTGAGTAAGAAAGTCATTGAAACTCCTCCCAGTATTCTCCCAAGCAATACAGAAGAGAATCCAAAAGGAGAGTGCAAAGCCATTGACATAGTCAATATGGCCGAATGCACAAGGGAGGAGGAGGACGAAATTCCTAGTGAGGAAGACCTCCTGGGACGTCCCTCAAGCAAGAAGGAGTTTCCTATTAAGGATCCAAAGGAATCTGAGGCTCATATAGAGACCATAGAGATTCTATTAGATCTCCTTCTGCCATTCATGAGCTCTAAAGACTATTCATCCTCTGAAGAGGATGAAGATGTAACTGGAGAGCAAGTTGCTCAATATTTAGGAGCTATTATGAAGCTGAATGCCAAGTTGTTTGGTAATGAGACTTGGGAAAGTGAACCTCCCTTGCTCATTAATGAACTGGATACTTGGATTCAGAAAATTCTACCTCAAAAGAAACAAGATCCTGGCAAGTTCTTAATACCTTGTACCATAGGCACCATGATCTTTGAAAAAGCTCTGTGTGATCTGGGATCAGGGATAAATCTTATGCCACTCTCTGTAATGGAGAAGCTGGGGATCATTGAGGTACAACCTGCCTTGTTCTCATTACAACTGGCAGACAAGTCATTGAGACAAGCCCATGGAATAGTAGAGGACGTGCTAGTAAAGGTTGAAGGCCTTTACATCCCTGCTGATTTCATAATCTTAGACACTAGGAAGGAAGAAGATGATTGCATCATCCTTGGAAGACCTTTCCTAGCCACAGCAGGAGCTGTGATAGATGTCAACAGAGGTGAATTAGTCCTTCAATTGAATGGGGACTACCTTGTGTTTAAGGCACATGGCCATCCCTCTGTGACAAAAGAGAGTAAGCATGAAGAGCTTCTCTCAGTTCAGAGTCAAGAAGAGCCCACACAGTCAAACTCTAAGTTTGGTGTTGTGAGGCCACAACCAAACTCTAAGTTTGGTGTTAAGACCCCATATCCAAACTCTAAGTTTGGTGTTGGCAACTATACAATATTGACCTGATCACCTTGTGGCTCCATGAGAGCCACTGTCAAGCTATTGACATTAAAGAAGCGCTTGTTGGGAGGCAACCCAATTTATTTATCTAATTTTATTTTATTCTATTTTATTGTTATTTTGTGTTTATTAGGTACATGATCATGAGGAGTCACGAAAAAATCATAAAATTAAAAACAGAATCAAAAACAGCAGAAGAAAAAAATTCACACCCTGGAGGACGCACAGGCTGGCGTTCAACGCCAGTAAGATGCATCTGGCTGGCGTTCAACGCCAGAACAGAGCATCATTCTGGCGCTGAACGCCAGAAACAAGCAACATTCTGGCGCTGAACGCCAGGAATGTGCCCAGAGAAGAAAAGCTGGCGCTGAACGCCAGTAACAAGCATGAAACTGGCGTTCAACGCCAGAAACATGCTTTACATGGGCGTTGAACGCCCAGAATGTGCACCAATGGGCGTTTAAACGCCAGACTGATGCACGAAGGCATTTTACATGCCTATTTGGTGCAGGGATGGAATTCCTTGACACCTCAGGATCTGTGGACCCCACAGGATCCCCACCTAACATATTCCCACCTTACCTTTTAATCCTAATCACACTCTCCTATTCCCCATGCCACACTTCCCAACACTCTTCACCAATCACCTCAATTCCTCTTCCCAATTACCCCATTCACCACTCACATCCATCCACTCTTCCCCATAAACCCCACCTACCTTCAAAAATTCAAAACCAATTTCCCACCCATTCCCACCCTAAATGGCCGAATACACACTACCCCCTCTCCCTATAAATACCCTTCCATTCTACTTCATTTTCACACAACACAACCCCTTCTTCTCACCCTTGGCCGAACCATCACTCCCCCTTCTCTACCATATTTTCTTCTTCTTCTTCTCTTCTTTCTTCTCTTGCTCGAGGGCGAGCAATATTTTAAGTTTGGTGTGGTAAAATCATAAGCTTTTGTTTTTCCATTACCATCAATGGCACCTAAGGCCGGAGTATCCTCTAGAAAAGGAAAAGGGAAGACAAAAGCTTCCACCTCCGAGTCATGGGAGATGGAAAGATTCATCTCCAAGAGCCATCAAGACCACTTCTATGATGTTGTGGCAAAGAAGAAGGTGATCCCTGAGGTCCCTTTCAAGCTCAAGAAAAATGAGTATCCGGAGATCCGACATGAAGTCCGAAGAAGAGGTTGGGAAGTCTTAACCAACCCCATGCAACAAGTCGGAATCTTTATGGTTCAAGAGTTCTATGCCAATGCATGGATCACTAGGAACCATGATCAAGGTATGAACCCGAGTCCAAAGAATTATATCACAATGGTTCGGGGGAAATACTTGGATTTCAGTCCGGAAAATGTAAGGTTGGCATTCCACTTGCCCATGATGCAAGGTGATGAACGCCCCTACACTAGAAGGGTCAACTTTGATCAAAGGTTGGACCAAGTCCTTATGGACATTTGTGTGGAAGGAGCTCAATCGAAGAGAGACTCCAAAGGCAAGCCAGTCCAACTAAGAAGACTGGACCTCAAGCCTATAGCTAGAGGATGGTTGGAGTTCATTCAACGCTCCATCATTCCTACTAGCAACCGATCTGAAGTTACTGTGGATCGGGCCATCATGATTCATGGCATCATGATTGGAGAGGAAGTAGAAGTTCATGAGGTCATCTCCAATGAAATCTACAAAATAGCCGACAAGCCTTCACCCATGGCACGGCTAGCTTTTCCTCACCTTATTTGCCATCTATGTTACTCAGCTGGAGTCATCATAGAAGGAGACATCTTCATTGAAGAGGACAAGCCCATCACCAAGAAGAGGATGGAGCAAGCAAGAGAGACCCCTCACGGTTCTCAAGAAATGCATGAGGAAGCTCATCATCAAGAAATCCCTGAGATGCCTCAAGGGATGCACTTTCCTCCAAACAACTATTGGGAGCAACTCAACACTTCTTTAGAAGGTTTGAGCCACAATGTGGAACAATTAAGGGTGGAACATCATGAGCACTCCATCATTCTCCAAGAAATAAGAGAAGATCAAAGAGCAATAATGAGGGAGGAGCAACAAAGGCAAGGAAGGGACATAGAAGAGCTTAAGGACATTGTTGGACCTTCAAGAAGAAGACGCCACTAGAGGTGGATTCATTCCTTGTTCTTTATTTCTTTCTATTTTTCGGTTTTTAATATTGTGTTTATCTATGGTTTGTGTCTTTATTTCATGATCATTAGTATGTAACCATGCCTTAAAGCTATGAATAAATTCCATTAATCCTTCACCTCTCTTAAAAGAAAAATGTTTTAATTCAAAAGAACAAGAAGTACATGAATTTCGAATTTATCCTTGAATTTAATTTAATTATATTGATGTGGTGACAATACTTTTTGTTTTCTGAATGAATGCTTAAACAGTGCATATTTTTGATCTTGTTGTTTATGAATGTTAAAACTGTTGGCTCTTGAAAGAATGATGAACAAAGAGAAATGTTATTGATGATCTGAAAAATCATAAAATTGATTCTTAAAGCAAGAAAAAGCAGTGAAAAAGAAGAAGTTTGCGAAAAAAAAAAGAAGGAGCAGTAGAAAAAGCCAATAGCCCTTAAAACTAAAAGGCAAGGGTAAAAAGGATCCAAGGCTTTGAGCATCAATGGATAGGAGGGCCCAAGGAAATTAAATCCAGGCCTAAGCGGCTAAATCATGCTGTCCCTAACCATGTGCTTGTGTCATGAAGGTCCAAGTGAAAAGCTTGAGACTGAGTGGTTAAAGTCATGATCCAAAGCAAAAGAGTGTGCTTAAGAGCTCTGGACACCACTAACTGGGGACTCTAGCAAAGCTGAGTCACAATCTGAAAAGGTTCACCCAGTTATGTGTCTGTGGCATTTATGTATCCGGTGGTAATACTGGAAAACAAAGTGCTTAGGGCCACAGCCAAGACTCATAAGTAGCTGTGTTCAAGAATCAACATGCTTAACTAGGAAAGTCAATAACACCATCCGAAATTCTAAGTTCCTAGAGAAGCCAATCATTCTAAACTTCAAAGGAAAAAGTGAGATGCCAAAACTGTTCAGAAGCAAAAAGCTACAAGTCCCGCTCATCTAATTATAATTAATATTCATTGATATTCTGGAATTTATAGTATATTCTCTTCTTTTTATCCTATTTGATTTTCAGTTGCTTGGGGACAAGCAACAATTTAAGTTTGGTGTTGTGATGAGCGGATAATTTATACGCTTTTTGGCATTGTTTTTAGGTAGTTTTTAGTAAGATCAAGCTACTTTTAGGGATGTTTTCATTAGTTTTTATGTTAAATTCACATTTCTAGACTTTACTATGAGTTTGTATGTTTTTCTGTGATTTCAGGTAATTTCTGGCTGAAATTGAGGGACTTAAGCAAAACTCTGAAAAAGGCTGACAAAAGGACTGCTGATGTTGTTGGAATCTGACCTCCCTGCACTCGAAATGGATTTTCTGGAGCTACAGAACTCCAAATGGCACGCTCCCAACGGCGTTGGAAAGTAGACATCCAGAGCTTTCCAGCAATATATAATAGTCTATACTTTATTCAGAAATTGACGACGTAACTTGGCGTTGAACGCCAGAAAAACGTCATGATCCGGAGTTGAACGCCCAAAACACGTCATAACTCGGAGTTCAACTCCAAGAGAAGCCTCAGCTCGTGGATTGATCAAGCTCAGCCCAGGCATACACCAAGTGGGCCCCGGAAGTGGATTTATGCATCAATTACTTACTCATGTAAACCCTAGGAGCTAGTTTATTATAAATAGAACATTTAACTATTGTATTAGACGTCTTTTGACCACGTTATATCTTTGGTCTCAGTTTTATTTTATTCTTCATCCTAAGAGGCTATTGATCACGTTTTGGGGGGCTGGCCATTCGGCCATGCCTGAACCTCTCACTTATGTATTTTCAACGGTGGAGTTTCTGCACACCATAGATTAAGGGTGTGGAGCTCTGCTGCACCTCAAGTTTTAATACAATTACTATTACTTTTTATTCAAATCTCTCTTATTCTTATTCCAAGATATTCATTCGCACCCAAGAACATGATGAATGTGATGATTATGTGACGCTCATCATCATTCTCACCTATGAACGCACGTGATTGACAACCACCTACGTTCTACATGCAACAGAGCTTGAATGTGTATCTCTTAGATTCCCCAACAGAATCTTCGTGGTATAAGCTAGATAGATGGCGGCATTTATGAGGATCCGAAAAGTCTCACCTTGTCTGTGGTATTCCGAGTAGGATCCTGGGAATCCGGAAAGTCTAACCTTGTCTGTGGTATTCCGAGTAGGATTCCGGTAATGAATGACTGTGACGTGCTTCAGACTCGCAAGTGCTGGGCGTTAGTGACAGACGCAAAAGAATCAAGGGATTCTATTCCAGTAGGCGCGGGAACCAACCAGTGATTAGCCGTGCTGTGACAGAGCGCGTGAGCGTAGTTTTCACTGCGAGGATGGGATGTAGCCTTCGGCCAGTGTGATGCCTCCAGACGATTTGCCAAGCGAGTGACAGCCGCAGAGGACCATTTTCCAGAGAGGATACAAAGTAGCCATCGTCGAACGGTGAACCCCTATACACAGCTTGCCATGGAAAGGAGTAAGAAGGATTGAATTGAAGCAATAGGAAAGTAGGCGTTCTTGAGCCATACAGTATCTCCATTCGCTTATCTGAAATTCCCACTATTAATTTACATAAGTATTTCTATCCCTTTTTATTAATTATATTTGATTTTCTAAATTCCATAATTTTAATCTGCCTAACTGAGATTTACAAGGTGACCATAGCTTGCTTCATACCAACAATCTCTGTGGGATCGACCCTTACTCGCGTAAGGTTTATTACTTGGACGACCCAGTACACTTGCTGGTTAGTTGAACGGAGTTGTGAATTCAACTGGTGCCATAATAATGATTTCATACAAATATAAAAGAATATGGATCACAATTTCGTCCACCAATGGCCTTGCACTCTCCTTTTGGATTTTCTTCTGTATTGCTTGGAAGAGTACTAGGAGGGAGTTCAGTAATTTTCTTGCTCAGCTATCCCACTTGTGCCTCCAAATTCCTAATGGAGTACCTTGTTTCAGTCATGAAACTTTGAATGGTTTTGATTAGATCAGAGACCATGGTTGCTAAGTCAGAGTGGCTCTGCTTAGAATTCTCTGTCTGTTGCTGAGAAGATGATGGAAAAGGCTTGCCATTGCTAAACCTGTTTCTTCCACCATTATTGTTCTTGAAACCTTGTTGAGGTCTCTCTTGATCCTTCCATGAGAAATTTGGATGATTTCTCCATGAAGAATTATAGGTGTTTCCATAGGGTTCTCCCATGTAATTCACATCTTCCATTGAAGGGTTCTCAGGATCATAAGCTTCTTCTTCATATGAAGCATCCTTAGTACTGCCTGGTGCAGCTTGCATTCCAGACAGACTTTGAGAAATCAAATTGACTTGCTGAGTCAATATCTTATTCTGAGCTAGTATGGCATTCAGAGTATCAATCTCAAGAACTCCTTTCTTCTGACTTGTCCCATTGTTCACAGGATTCCTTTCAGAAGTATACATGAATTGGTTATTTGCAACCATTTCAATGAGCTCTTGAGCTTCTGTAGGCGTCTTCTTCAGATGAAGAGATCCTCCAGCAGAGCTATCCAAAGACATCTTGGACAGTTCAGAGAGACCATCATAGAAAATACCTATGATGCTCCATTCAGAAAGCATGTCAGAAGGATATTTTCTGATTAATTATTTGTATCTTTCCCAAGCCTCATAGAGGGATTCACCTTCCTTCTGTCTGAAGGTTTGGACTTCCACTCTAAGCTTACTCAATTTTTGAGGTGGAAAGAACTTTGCAAAGAAGACATTGACTAGCTTTTCCCAAGAGTTCAGGCTTTCTTTAGGTTGTGAGTCCAACCATGTCCTAGCTCTGTCTCTTACAGCAAAAGGGAATAGCATAAGTCTGTAGACCTCAGGGTCAACCCCATTGGTCTTGACAGTGTCACAGATTTGCAAGAATTCAGCTAAGAACTGATGAGGATCTTCCAATGGAAGTCCATGGAACTTGCAATTCTGTTGCATTAGAGAAACTAATTGAGGCTTAAGCTCAAAGTTGTTCGCTCCAATGGCAGGGATAGAGATGCTTCTCCCATAGAAGTCGGGAGTAGGTGCAGTAAAGTCACCAAGCACCTTCCTTGCATTGTTGGCATTGTTGTTATTTTCGGCTGCCATGGGTTCTTCTTCTTTGAAGATTTCTGTTAGGTCCTCTACAGAGAGTTGTGCCTTAGCTTCTCTTAGCTTTCGCTTCAAGGCCCTTTCGGGTTCAGGGTCAGCTTCAACAAGAATGTCTTTGTCTTTGTTCCTGCTCATATGAAAGGGAAGAGAACAAGAAAATATGGAATCCACTATGTCACAGTATAGAGATTCCTTGAGGTGTCAGAGGAAAAGAAAATTAGAAGGAAGAGGTAGAAGAATTCGAACTTAGTCAGATAGAGTTCGAATTGTGCATTGAGGAGGAGTGGTACTCCATAAATAGAAGGATGTAAGAAGAGGGGAAGAAATTTCGAAAACTAAATTAAAAAGATTTTAAAAACATTTTGAAAAACTTTAATTGATTTTCGAAAATCAAGAGTGGGAAAGAAATCAAGTAATTTTTGAAAAAAATTTTGAAATTAGAATTTAAAAAGATATGATTGAAAACTATTTTGAAAAAGATGTGATTAAAAAGATTTGATTGAAAAGTTATGCTTTTAAAAAGATATGATTGAAAAGATATGATTTGAAAACAACTTTAAAAAAAAAGATTTGATTTTAAAAATTAATGACTTGCCTAACAAGAAAAGATATGATTCAAACATTAAACCTTCCTCAACAGAAAAGGTAACATACTTGAAATGTTGAATCAAATCATTAATTGTTAGCAAGTATTTTTGAAAAAGGAAAGAAATTGATTTTGAAAAAGGTTTGATTGAAAAGATATGATTTGACAAAGATTTGATTTTGAAAAACTTTGAAAACTTGGAAAAAAATTGATTTGAAAACAAAATCTTCCCTCTTGTGCCATCCTGGCGTTAAACGCCCAGAATGGTGCACATTCTGGCGTTTAACGCCCAATGCACTACTCTTTTGGGCGTTAAACGCCTAGCCAGGCACCCTGGCTGGCGTTTAAACGCCAATCTGTCATTCTTCACTGGGCGTTTTGAACGCCCAGCTTTTTCTGTGTAATTCCTCTGTTGCATGTTCTAAATCTTCAGTTCCCTGTACTATTGACTTGAAAATAGAACCAAGATCAAATAAACAACGCATGCAAGACACCAAACTTAAAATAAGACACTAGACTCAACAAGAAACATAAAATCTTTTTTTTGGTTTTTTTATGATTTTGTAATTTTTTTGTGCTTTTTCGAAAATTATATGGAAAAGAAAATAAAGGTATCAAAATTCTTAATGAGAATTCCAGGAATCATGCAATGTTAGTCTAAAGCTTTAGTCTAAAGAAATTAGACATGGCTAGCCAAGCTTCAGCAGGACATTGCATTCAAGAGCTAAATTGATAAGAATCAATCAGCTTTGGTGATGATAAGAACATCACCTTGAAACACTAGAATTCATTCTTAAGAACTCTGAAAAATACCTAATCTAAGCAACAAGATGAACCGTCAGTTGTCCATACTCGAAACAATCCCCGGCAACGGCGCCAAAAACTTGGTGCACGAAATTGTGATCACTACTTTTCACAACTCAAATAATCCCTAGTAATGGCCCCAAAGACTTGGTGCTCAATACCATGGCATAAACACAACTTCGCACAACTAACCAGCAAGTGCACTGGGTCGTCCAAGTAATAAACCTTACGCGAGTAAGGGTCGATCCCACGGAGATTGTTGGTATGAAGCAAGCTATGGTCACCTTGTAAATCTTAGTCAGGCAGACTCAAATGGTTATGGATGATATATGAATAAAACATAAAGATAAAGATAGAGATACTTATGTATTCCATTGGTGAGAACTTCAGATAAGCGTATGAAGATGCTTTGTCCCTTCCGTCTCTCTGCTTTCCTACTGTCTTCATCCAATCCTTCTTACTCCTTTCCATGGCATGCTTATGCAAGGATTTCACCGTTGTCAGTGGCTACCTCCCATCCTCTCAGTGGAAATGTTCAACGCACCCTGTCACGGCACGGCTATCCATCTGTCGGTTCTCAATCAGGCCGGAATAGAATCCAATGATTCTTTTGCGTCTGTCACTAACGCCCCGCCCTCAGGAGTTTGAAGCTCGTCACAGTCATTCAATCATTGAATCCTACTCAGAATACCACAGACAAGGTTTAGACCTTCCGGATTCTCTTGAATGCCGCCATCAGTTCTAGCCTATACCACGAAGACTCTGATCTCACGGAATGGCTGGCTCGTTTGTCAGGCGAGCGCTCGGTTGTCAGGCGATCAACCATGCATCGTGTATCAGGAATCCAAGAGATATTCACCCAATCTAAGGTAGAACGGAGGTGGTTGTCAGTTACACGTTCATAGGTGAGAATGATGATGAGTGTCACGGATCATCACATTCATCAAGTTGAAGCACAAGTGATATCTTGGAACAAGAACAAGCGGAATTGAATAGAAGAACAATAGTAATTGCATTAATACTCGAGGTACAGCAGAGCTCCACACCTTAATCTATGGTGTGTAGAAACTCCACCGTTGAAGATACATAAGAACAAAAGTGATCATTGGCTTCGGTCCCAGAGAGGGAACCAGAAAAACCAAGATCTGATCTAAGAACTAGATGTCCAAAGATGAAAAATACAATAGTAAAAGGTCCTATTTATAGGGAACTAGTAGCTTAAGAATTACAAAGATGAGTAAAAGACATAAAAATCCACTTTCGGGCCCACTTGGTGTGTGCTTGGGCTGAGCATTGAAGCATTTTCGTGTAGAGACTTCTCTTGGAGTTAAACGCCAGCTTTTGTGCCAGTTTGGGCGTTTAACTCCCACTTTGGTGCCAGTTCCGGCGTTTAACGCTGGGAATTCTGAAGGTGACTTTGAACGCCAGTTTGGGCCATCAAATCTTGGGCAAAGTATGGACTATTATATATTGCTGGAAAGCCCAGGATGTCTACTTTCCAACGCCTTGAGAGCGCGCCAATTGGGCTTCTGTAGCTCCAGAAAATCCACTTCGAGTGCAGGGAGGTCAGAATCCAACAGCATCTGCAGTCCTTTTCAGTCTCTGAATCAGATTTTTGCTCAGGTCCCTCAATTTCTGCCAGAAAATACCTGAAATCACAGAAAAACACACAAACTCATAGTAAAGTCCAGAAAAGTGAATTTTAACTAAAAACTAATAAAAATATACTAAAAACTAACTAAATCATACTAAAAACATACTAAAAACAATGCCAAAAAGCGTACAAATTATCCGCTCATCAGCTACAACGCCAAAGTGCTCAAGAGGGAGTTTGGAAAAAATGACCTGGTCCTGCGACGCAACGACATAGGACTACCGACCCAAGGGGAAGAAAAACTAGCGGTAAACTGGGAAGGCCCCTACATGGTCAAAGAGGTGCTCGGCAAAGGCGCCTACAAATTGGAGAAGCTCGATGGCAAGGAAATCCCGAGAACATGGAATACAGGTAACTTGAGGAGATTTTATTCCTAGCTCGAGCGCTCCGGCTAGGCGGTTCGGCGAGTTTAGTGATTCACTGTTGTTAAAACGCTTACCATGGCTATAGACCTATTTAACTGCCGATTAATGTTTACTTAACAAATTTCTCCTTTTATTTTTCCTCAACTATGCATCCCACAATAATATGTTCCTCATAACGAACGGTAAATGGGGTAACAGCACGGCGCCCCGGGACTGATCACCCCGGGAGCCAACCAAGTTAAAAAGCCATAATAAACGGCCACGATAATAATAAAGCCACGACATGGCCACGCCAAAGATACCAACGTAACAGTAAACGAATGACGAGCAACAGGCATACAACGGCAAAATGGGAACAAAACAAAACGTAAACACTACCAGATAAGCTGAAAAATATGATATCCACAAGCCGACCAAGCGGCTAATAAAGTATGACAAAATAGTTTCAAAAGTTCTACAACAAGGCCACAAAAACACAAGGTACAAGAGTTCACTTTTTAGGCATATCAACAATCTTGACGTCCTTGATCGTCTTGAAAACCCTGATTGCCGATGTATCAAAGTCAGGAGCCACGATCTTCACCTGAGCCTTAAGAGCCTCCTCAGTCATAAAGATCGCACTATTTCCTTGCTCTTTGACCTCCTTGTGTTTCTTCTTGAGTCCCTTGACCTCATCCTGAGCAGTCTTAGCAGCCGTGACGGCAGCATCCCATTCCTTTTCCAAGGCGACCACCCGACCTTGCGCGGCGCTCAGCTGGCTTTCCAGAGTCATTTCCCGCTCGATCAGACGAGATACGGAAGCATCATCAGTCTTCAACTTTTCTTCAGCAGACGCAGCCTTCTCCTCGGCAGTATTAAGCTTCTCCTTTGCCTCGGACAGCTGCCCCTGGAGCGTTTTAACTTGAGCTTTGAATTTATTGTTGGCTGTGGTGGCAGATTCGAGCTTCCGACGTAGCAATTGCATACCCGACAACTCAAACTCAGCCTTCCGAGCTATGGCCGCACCACGGAGGAGGGTGCGATACATCCATCGCGCCTGCCCCGCAAGGTCGGTACCGTGGAAGTGTTCCTCTGTACCAGGAAGCAATTGGGAGTCAATGAACAACCCGGCATCGACGTTCCTCTCAATCACGGTAAGGGCCCCTTCGGGGCTGGAGTGTGACCTCTGTCTCTTAGGGGTGGGAATGACCCTCAAGTCGTCATCGTCGACCTGTTGAACGGAAGACAAATGCCCGGTGCCAGCCCCCTCCCCAAGAACAGGAGAAACACGCGCCACATCGACAAGCTTATCCGACATAACGACGTCGCGAGGTGAGGACGCCGCTTGATCACCCTTGTCCCCAGGAGGGTCCACCGGTTGCTCGTCGGCCTTCTCCCCATCACTTTCTGCTAGGAAAGTTTGGAACAAGCTTTCAAGACCCGTCACTTCGGCAGACATTCCCACTGCAACGGAGATGAACAAGTTAGTCACTAATCAGCATAACAAACCAAAGAAGCAACCATGCAAAAAACAACACAACAAAAACGACTCACAAATATAATCCCGGGCGACCTCCCGACTACCCATAAGGAGCTGGGGGTTCACATGGTTTATTCCAAAAATGGCCCACAATACGTCGGCAATTTTTCGGTCCACGGCCGACATCCCCTTTTAAGTCACCTTGATAAAAGCGTTGGACCCCGCCCCGAAACTCCAATACGTTGGGATGAGGCGTTCTCCCTCCAACGACAACCAAAAAGGGTGGTGACCATTGACCAGACGCACCTTAAAATACTTATCCTTGAACGCATGGTAAGAGTCCTCGAACAAGCCGAAAATCCTCCGTCTCTAGGCAGATCGGAAGGACATGAACCCTTTCCTCGCCTTCCCCACCTTGGAAGGCGTCATGAGATTAAAGAAGTAAAGGAAGACATCGACGGACACCGGCAGCTCCAAGTACTCACATACCATCTTGAAACAGCGGATTGAAGCCCAACTGTTCGGATGCAGTTGCGACGGCGCCACAGAGATCCGACTAAGGAGCCCCATTTGGAAAGCAGAGAAGGGGATACTGATGATTAGATTTTTGATGGTATAGAATTTCACAAATGAATTCTCGTTGCAAGTATAGTTTCTAAACCAATCAATAATCCTTTCATACAAAAATTTGTTTGTCACAAGTACAAACCCTAAAATCTATAAACCGAAGTATTTAAACCTCGGGTCGTTCTCCCTAGGATTTACAATAAAGTGTCTTGTTAATGGTTATGAGTTATTTTGGGGTTTTGGATAAGAAGCATGAAAAGTAAATGACAATGAAAATAAACTATCAACAATAAAGGATCTTGGCAAGGTATAAAGATTAGAAGTCCTATCCTAGTTATCCTTCTCAATTGTGATGAGAATTGTTCATTGCTACCACTTAGTTAACCTCTAACCATGAGGGAAGTCAAGTGGGTGAATCAATTTGATTCCTCAAGTTCTAATCAACTCCTAGAGGAATGACTAGCTTTAGAGACATTCAAATCAATTAGCAACTTCTAATTATCAATCAGCAAAGGGATTAGATAACTCAAGAGTCACTAATTACTCTACCTAGGCTAAGAGGAACAAAACCTACACTAGAACCCAACCAAGCATTTCATCAAACACTTGGAAGGCATAAAAGGAAAGCATAGTAAATCAACAACAAGAATGAAATCTAGCAACAATTATTGCAAAGAATTAACAACAACAATCAAGGAAATCACAATTATCATGAATTACCTCAAATTGTATTATTGAAGGAAAACAAAGGAACAACAATCTATCCAAAAAAAAAACAAAATGAAAGATTACAATTATTAAAGTGCATAACTAGAAAGAGGAAGAGGGGAAGATTAAGACTTAACGAAGGAAAAGTGAATTGAGGCATGAATTTAACCTAGATCTAAGGAGAGAGATTAATCTAACCCTAATCCTAATTCTAGAGAGAAGTGAGAGCTTCTCTCTCTAAACTACTCTAAACTAAAGCTATCACTAATGGTCACTAACTCCTCATCTCTCTTCCTCAATCCTTGATCCTCTTGTTCCTTTCTATCAGCAATTGGCGCCAAAAATGGGTTCAGAAACCCTCTCAAATCGCCAGGCACGTGTTGCTTTAATGAAGTCATGTGCGGTCATCGACGCGTGCGCGCACGGTACGCGTGCGCGTCCCTGGCCAATTCTGCAATGTGCGCGCGAGTGCCTTGTACGCGTGCGCGTGCTTGGTCGAGATCAATTCTTTGGTTTTGTTGTGCTTCTCTCCACTTGCATGCTTTCTTCCTTGCTCCTTTGATCCATGGCTAGCCTATTTTCATCTGAGATTACTAACAAACACATCAAGGCATCTTATGGAATCAAGGATTAATTAAAATTATCAAATTAAAGGCTTAAAAAGCATGTTTTTACACTTAAGCACAAATACGGGAGAGATTACAAAACCATGCCAATTCATAGGTTAATTGCGAGAAAAGGTTATCAAAATACTCTAAATTCAATACAAGATAAACCCTAAAAATGGGGTTTATCAACATCCCCACACTTAAACCTTAGCATGTCCTCATGCTAAAATAAGAAGGAACTAAGGGGTATGACATTTATTGAATGCATCTAAACTATATGAGTCCTATCTAAATGCAACTACCTAGAGTGAATGCAAATGCTTAGTTCAAACAAATCAATTCCCAAGAGACATGCATAAGCACAATAGCTAGGGCAATAAGAGTTAAGTCCCAACCACAATTGTATCGAATTATCAAAAAAAATTCAAGCTTGCAAGAATATAAATAATATGGGTGAACACATGTACTTGAACTTTTGAACCCTCACCGGATGTGTATCCGCTCTATTCACTCAAGTGTTTAAGGGTTAATTCACTCAATTCTCCTCTAATCATGCTTTCCAAAATTTGATTTTCTTCTAATCAATCAACATTTATTCAATGCATGCATACCTTCATCATGAGGTCTTTCATTTAGGTTGTAATGGGATTAGGGTCAAGGTAGGATCATTTATGAATAAGTGGACTAGAGTTTAGATCTTTGATTAGTATAGACTTTCCCACCTAACTATATAATGACCTATACAAATTCAAACTATTCTAACTACCCATTCTTCACCTTTTTTTTTCTTACATATTCATGCATTCTATTCCTTAGTTCATAACACTTATGCATTGATTCCTTTTTTTATTAAACTTCACCTTGGGGCATTTTGTCCCCTTTTATTATTTTTTGTATTTCTTTCTTCTTTTTTTTTCATTTTTTTTTACTTTGTACAAGGACATCAATTGCATAAGGTCTTATACATTCAATCAACACATGAGTATGTTCCCAATTTCTAAATATGAAAGTGCACTACCCTTTTTATCCCATCCAATGTTCCCAAGCCTCACCAACTTTGAATAGTAAACACTCTCACTAGCCTAGGCTAATCAAAGATCCAAACAAGGACTTTTCATTGGTTTTCCGCCTTGGGCTTGTAATGTGCTAAAATGAGAATAAGTTGGTTAAGCATAAGCTCAAAATTGGCTAACAATGGAGAGTGAAAGGTAGGCTATTTGGGTAAGTGGCTAATGAAATAATGGCCTCAATCATACAAATGCATAAATACAAGAAATAAATGGACATATAGAATCAAGCAAATCAAGGAACACAATCATAGAAAGAGTTCAATTTCACACAAGAATGGAAAATAAGTGGTTATAAAATGTGACCACATCAATAGGCTCAAGTCTCACAAGCTTGTGTTCTTAATTCAATACATGCTTCACAAGGTATGAGTTCAAGCAAGTTTCAACAAAAGTTTTCTTTCAATTAATTGGGTTAATGCCCGATAATTAAATGTCTTGAGAAATCTCAATATTTGACTGAGCATTATTGTGATTGAAAAATTTCAAAAATTCCCTTAGTTTACCCTTTTCTTTTTCCGCTTAAAATCAATTTCTTATGCAAAAAGGGTGACTAAGTTTTTTGCAATTCAAAGTATGATTTCTAATCACAACCACAAACTAAAAAGAAAGATATGCAAAAATGTATAAAGAAAAATCCGACTAAAAGTATGAAATCTATCATCTAAAACATCTAAAGATATCCATAAGCATCAAAATATCTAAAATCCAAAATAAGCAGTAAAGGTATCCAAAATAAACTCAAAATGCATCAAATATACACGAAAGGTATACAAAATAAAATGACTAGGCAAGTGGCCAAAATGTTCACCGGTCCTCTAATGATGCTACCGGTGGCCTCCCCACACTTAAGATCAAGCATGTCCTCGATGCTAAACCGGAGGATCAGTGGAAGGCACAACGGTAGGCTCTGGCTCTGGCTATGGCTGTGGCTGTGGGACCGGCTCCGCGTGGGTCTGAGGTGTCTCTGTAGCGTCTGGGGCAACTGGAGGTGCATCCTGCTGAGTCGGTGCCTCCGCATCCTCCTCTTAATGATCCTACTCATCGGAGGCCGGAGAGTCGAGAAGCGGAGGTAACTCAGCGCCAAGAGAGATGAGCGCCTGGTCCATCCGATCCAGTCAGCGTCTGACATGGAGCCTCTCGCGCTCTAAAAACCGAAATAGACGCTGGACCAGTAAGTAAGTAGGCTCAGGTGCGGAAGGAGGAGCTGTCGATGAAGAGGGAGCTGCTGTTGTAGAGGAGGATGGGGCTGCTGTAGGGGCTGACGGTCCAGCTGTCCCCACCATTACTCTAGCCCTGGAACGGCGTCTAGCTGGTGCTTCTCGTGTACCCAACCACCCCAAGGAATAGTAACCTCCTTGTCATCTTCATCAGGGGGTGGTGGTATCACATCATCATCTAACCAGGGGACCTCAGCTAGGGCAGCCATACTCGTGACCAAAGTAGGGAATGGAAGTAGGCCACGAATATGCGCCCGCCACATACACTGCCAGATAAGTCGAGGAAAATAAACATCCTTCCCCTCCATAACACACCCAATCAGCAGAAGCATCTCCATAGGGATCTCAGAGAAGTGAGTGGTAGGCAAGACATAGTGGGCAAATATCATCTGCCAAGTCTTAGCCTCTCTAGTCAGCTGAGCGAAGAGCATCCCCTTAGGCTTGGTGTTGTTCGCATCCATGACCCATGTAGCATCAGGTAAACCGATCACGCTCCTAAGGGCCTCATAATCAAAGGTCATGCTGTGTATAGCCAACTCAGCCTGCTAATGGGCGCAAGTGCCATCAGGAATATGTCGGCACTGCAGAGCCTCCTCTATGGTAGTCTCAGTAATCATGATCTCTCTACCCCTCAACTGAACTGAATCCAAAGTGGGACGGAAGAAGTTGCAATAAAATTCCTTTACCCAAGAGATGTTGATATCCCCCAAATCTCTATCAACAAAATCCATACCCAACTCTAGGATCCGACTAGTAATTGACCGTCTCACGTTATTGGGAAGGACAAGTTTCTTCTCGGTATTCAGTTTCTTCGTCCGATACTTGGAAAGGCGAAGCTCACAGTAAAGATTGGGGAACTTAGTTGGGTCAGTAGAAGGTAACAACTGATTTTCTTTTTCTTCGTCATTCAGAGGATTCTTAGCATAATTCTTATAAACGGAGGGAATAGAGGGTGTAGAGTGTTTTCTTTTCTTGGAAGAGGTGGCTATAGCCTTTCCTTTTGGTGCGCGAAATTGTGAACAATACTTTTCACAACTCTCATAATCCCCGGTCATGAACTCCAAAAACTTGGTAGTTCAATTCCATGGCATTACACAACTTCGCACAACTAACCAGCAAGTGCACTGGGTCGTCCAAGTAATACCTTACGTGAGTAAGGGTCGATCCCACGGAGATTGTTAGTATGAAGCAAGCTATGGTCATCTTGTAAATCTTAGTCAGGCAGACTCAAATAAATATGATGATGAACAAAAATAATATAAAAGATAAAGATAGAGATACTTATGTAATTCATTGGTAGGAACTTCAGATAAGCGCATGAAGATGCCTTCCCTTCCGTCTCTCTGCTTTCCTACTGTCTTCTTCCAATCCTTCTTACTCCTTTCCATGGCAAGCTTATGCAAGGGTTTCACCGTTGTCAGTGGCTACCTCCCATCCTCTCATTGGAAATGTTCAACGCACCCTGTCACGGCACGGCTATCCATCTGTCGGTTCTCAATCAGGCCGGAATAGAATCCAGTGATTCTTTTGCGTCTGTCACTAACGCCTCGCCCTCAGGAGTTTGAAGCACGTCACAGTCATTCAATCATTGAATCCTACTCAGAATACCACAGACAAGGTTAGACCTTCCGGATTCTCTTGAATGCCACCATCAGTTCTCGCCTATACCACGAAGATTCCGATTAAAGAATCCAAGAGATAAACACTAGAGCCTCGTATGCTTGTAGAACAAGAGTGGTTGTCAGTCACTTTGTTCATGAGTGAGAATGATGATGAGTGTCAATCATCACCTTCATCAAGTTGAAGAACAAGTGATATCTTGGACAAAGAACAAGCGGAGTTGAATAGAAGAACAATAGTAATTGCATTAATACTCGAGGTACAGCAGAGCTCCACACCTTAATCTATGGTGTGTAGAAACTCCACCGTTGAAAATACATAAGAACAAGGTCTAGGCATGGCCGTGAGGCCAGCCTCCCAATGAGGGTTCAATCATCAAAACATGATCAAAAGATGAAAATACAATAGTAAAAGGTCCTATTTATAGGAGACTAGTAGCCTAGGGTGTACAGAGATGAGTAAATGACATAAAAATCCACTTTCGGGCCCACTTGGTGTGTGCTTGGGCTGAGCAATGAAGCATTTTCGTGTAGAGACTCTCCTTGGAGTTAAGCGCCAGCTTTTATGCCAGTTTGGGCGTTTAACTCCCAATTAGGTGCCAATTCCGGCGTTTAACGCTGGAATTTCTTGAGGTGACTTTGAACGCCGGTTTGGGCCATCAAATCTTGGGCAAAGTATGAACTATCATATATTTCTGGAAAGCCCAGGATGTCTACTTTCCAACGCCGTTGAGAGCGCGCCAATTGGGCTTTTGTAGCTCCAGAAAATCCACTTCGAGTGCAGGGAGGTCAGAATCTAACAGCATCTGCAGTCCTTTTGAGTCTCTGGATCAGATTTTTGCTCAGATCCCTCAATTTCAGCCAGAAAATACCTGAAATCACAGAAAAACACACAAACTCATAGTAAAGTCCAGAAAAGTGAATTTTAACTAAAAACTAATAAAAATATAATAAAAACTCAACTAAAACTACCAAAAACATACTAAAAACAATGCCAAAAAGCGTACAAATTATCCGCTCATCACAACACCAAACTTAAATTGTTGCTTGTCCTCAAGCAACTGAAAATCAAATAAGATAAAAATAAGAGAATATACTATAGACTCCAAATTATCAATGAAACTAAGCTCCAAATTAGATGAGCGGGACTAGTAGCTTTTTGCCTCCGAACAGTTTTGGCATCTCACTTTATCCTTTGAAATTCAGAATGATTGGCTTCTTTAGGAACTCCGAATCCAGATAGTGTTATTGATTCTCCTAGTTAAGTATGATGATTCTTGAACACAGCTACTTATTGAGTCTTGGCCGTGGCCCAAAGCACTCTGTCTTCCAGTATTACCACCGGATACATACATGCCACAGACACATAATTGGGTGAACCTTTTCAGATTGTGACTCAGCTTTGCTAAAGTCCCCAATTAGAGGTGTCCAGGGTTCTTAAGCACACTCTTTTTGCCTTGGATCACAACTTTATTTCTTTCTTTTTCTTTCTTTTTCTTTCTTTTTCTCTTTCGTTTTTCTCCTTCTTTTTTTTTCACTGCTTTTTCTTGCTTCAAGAATCATTTTTATGATTTTTCAGATCCTCAGTAACATGTCTCCTTTTTCATCATTCTTTCAAGAGCCAACAATTTTAACATTCATGAACAACAAATTCAAAAGACATATGCACTGTTTAAGCATGCATTCAGAGAACAAAAGCATTGCCACCACATCAAACTAATTAAGCTAGTTTTAAAGATGAATTCGAAATCTTGTACTTCTTGTTCTTTTGTGATAAAAACAGTTTTCATTTAAGAAAGGTGATGGATTCATAGGACATTCATAACTTTAAGGCATAGACACTAAGACACTAATGATCATAAGACACAAACATGGATAAACATAAGCATAAATTTTCGAAAAACAGAAAATAAAGAACAAGGAGATTAAAGAACGGGTCCACCTTAGTGATGGCGGCTTGTTCTTCCTCTTGAAGGTCTTATGGAGTGCTTGAGCTCCTCAATATCTCTTCCTTGCCTTTGTTGCTCCTTTCTCATGATTCTTTGATCTTCTCTAATTTCATGGAGGAGAATGGAGTGTTCTTGGTGCTCCACCCTTAGTTGTCCCATGTTGGAACTCAATTCTCCTAGGGAGGTGTTCAGTTGCTCCCAATAGTCTTGTGGAGGAAAGTGCATCCCTTGAGGTATCTCAGGTATTTCATGATGAGTGGGGTCTATTGTTTGCTCCCCTCTTGAATCAAGAATTTCATTGAACGCCCTCTTCATAAATGTCTTTGAGGACTTGGTCCAACCTTTGATCAAAGTTGACCCTTCTTCATGGCCACAACTTCATAGAAGTGGTCATGATGCACCCTTGAGATGAATCTCTCCATCTCCCATGACTCGGAGGTGGAAGCTTTTGCCTTCCCTTTCCTCTTTTTAGAGGTTTCTCCGGCCTTGGATGCCATAAATGGTTATGGAAAAACAAAAAGCAATGCTTTTATCACACCAAACTTAAAATGTTTGCTCGTCCTCGAGCAAAAGAAGAAAGAAGAGAGTAGAAGAAGAAGAAATGAGGAAGAAGGGATTGGCTTTGTTTTCGGCCATGTATGGGCGGGTTTTATGAAGGATGGATGTGAGTGGTGAAAAGGTATTGAGGTGATTGGTGAATGGGTGAAGAAGAAGAGAGAGTGGTGGGGTTGGTGGGGATCCTGTGGGGTCCACAGATCCTGAGGTGTCAAGGAAAGTCATCCCTGCACCAAATGGCATGCAAAATCACGTTTTGTGCCATTTCTGGCGTTAGACGCCGGGCTGGTGCCCATTCCTGGCGTTTAACGCCAGGTTCTTGCCCTTTTCTGGCGTTTAACGCCAGTCTGGTGCCCCTTTCTGGCGTTAAACGCCCAGAATGGTGCCAGACTGGGCGTTAAACGCCGAACTGCTAGCCTCACTGGCGTTTAAACGCCAGTGGGTTCTTCCTCCAGGGTGTGCTATTTTTCTTCCTGTTTTTTATTCTGTTTTTGCTTTTTCAATGGATTTTGTGACTTCTTATGATCATCAACCTACAAAAAAACATAAAATAACAAAAGAAAATATATAAAATATAATCATTGGGTTGCCTCCCAACAAGCGCTTCTTTAATGTCAGTAGCTTGACAGAGGGCTTGGTGCACGAAATTGCAATCACACTTTTGCAATCCCGCACAACTAACCAGCAAGTGCACTGGGTCGTCCAAGTAATACCTTGCGTGAGCAAGGGTCGATCCCACGGAGATTGTCGGCTTGAAGCAAGCTATGGTTATCTTGTAAATCTTAGTCAGGATATCAGAAATTATCAGGATTGATTGTAAAAAGCAAAAGAACATGAAATGGTTACTTGTATTGCAGTAATGGAGAATAGGCTGGGGTTTTGGAGATGCTCCATCTTCTGAATTTCTGCTTTCCTACTGTCTTCTTCATCAAACTCGTAAGGCTCCTTCCATGGCAAGCTGTATGTAGGGTTTCACCGTTGTCAGTGGCTACCTCCCATCCTCTCATTGGAAATGTTCAACGCACCCTGTCACGGCACGGCTATCCATCTGTCGGTTCTCAATCAGGCCGGAATAGAATCCAGTGATTCTTTTGCGTCTGTCACTAACGCCCCGCCTTCAGGAGTTTGAAGCACGTCACAGTCATTCAGTCATTGAATCCTACTCAGAATACCACAGACAAGGTTTAGACCTTCCGGATTCTCTTGAATGCCGCCATCAGTTCTACCTTATACCACGAAGATTCCGATTAAAGAATCCAAGAGATAACTACTCAATCTAAGATAGAACAGAGGTGGTTGTCAGGCACATGTTCATAGTTGAGAATGATGATGATTGTCACGGATCATCACATTCATCCGGATTAAGAACAAGTATTATCTTGGAATGGAAGCAAGCATGATTGAATAAGAAACAGTAGTAATTGCATTAATCCATCAAGACACAGCAGAGCTCCTCACCCCCAACCATGGGGTTTAGAGACTCATGCTATGGAAAGTACACAAGAAACGTGTAAAAATATCATGAGGTCATAAGGTCCGGATACAATGTCAAAAGATCCTATTAATAGTAAACTAGTAACCTAAGGTTTACAGAAATGAGTAAATGACAGAAAAATCTACTTCCGGGCCCACTTGATGTGTGCTTGGGCTGAGCAATGAAGCATTTTCGTGTAGAGACCTTTTCTGGAGTTAAACGCCAGCTTTCATGCCAGTTTGGGCGTTTAACTCCAAGTTTTATGCCAGTTCCGGCGTTTAACGCTGGAATTTCTGTAGGTGACTTTGAGCGCCGGTTTGGGCCATCAAATCTTGGGCAAAGTATGGACTATCATATATTGCTGGAAAGCCCAGGATGTCTACTTTCCAATGCCGTTGAGAGCGCGCCAATTGGGCTTCTGTAGCTCCAGAAAAGCCACTTCGAGTGCAGGGAGGTCAGAATCCAACAGCATCTGCAGTCCTTTTCAGTCTCTGGATCAGATTTTTGCTCAGGACCCTCAATTTCAGTCAGAAAATACCTGAAATCACAGAAAAACACACAAACACATAGTAAAGTCCAGAAAAGTGAATTTTAATTAAAAACTAATAAAAATATACTAAAAACTAACTAAAAAAGATACTAAAAACATACTAAAAACAATGCCAAAAAGCGTACAAATTATCCGCTCATCACAACACCAAACTTAAATTGTTGCTTGTCCCCAAGCAACTGAAAATCAAAATAGGATAAAAAGAAGAGAATATACTATAGACTCCAAAATATCAAAGAAACATAGCTCCAATTAGATGAGCGGGACTAGTAGCTTTTTGCCTCCGAACAGTTTTGGCATCTCACTCTATCCTTTGAAGTTCAGAATGATTGGCATCTATAAGAACTCAGAACTCAGATAGTGTTATTGATTCTCCTAGTTAAGTATAGTGATTCTTGAACATAGCTAGTGTATGAGTCTTGGCTGTGGCCCAAAGCACTCTGTCTTCCAGTATTACCACCGGATACATACATGCCACAGACACATAATTGGGTGAACCTTTTTTAGATTGTGACTCAGCTTTGCTAAAGTCCCCAATTAGAGGTGTCCAGGGTTCTTAAGCACACTCTTTTGCCTTGGATCACAACTTTACTTCCTTCTTTTTCTTTTTCTTTTTCTTTCTCCTTTTTTTTTCGAAATTTTTTTTTTCACTGCTTTTTCTTGCTTCAAGAATCAATTTGATGATTTTTCAGATCCTCAATAACAGTTCTCTTTCTCCTCATTCTTTCAAGAGCCAACAATTTTTAACATTCTTAAAACAACAAATTCAAGAGACATATGCACTGTTCAAGTATTCATTCAGAAAACAAAAAGTATTGTCACCACATCAAGCTAATTAAACTAGTTTCAAGGATAAATTTCGAAATCCTGTACTTCTTGTTCTTTTGTGATTAAAGCATTTTTCATTTAAGAGAGGTGATGGATTCATAGGACATTCATAACTTTAAGGCATAAATTTTATTAATTATGAACTAAGAACAAGACTCAAATATAGATATAAGATGAGAAAAAAATAAAAATATAAAACAAAACAAGAAAAACGAAAAAATAGGCTCCTAATGATAGAGGTTTTCACAGAGTTAGGACTCAACAACCTTGATTTTGAGAAGTGGATGCTCCCTCAGCTTGAGAGGAGAGCTTTTGGCGCTTCATCTCTTGTATTTCACGCCCCTGCTTCTCTTGTTCCTTCAGCAATTTGCAGAGCATGCAGTTCTGATTCTGCTGTTCTTCCTTAAGTTGCTCCATAGTCTCTTGCAACTTGGTGATAGATGCTTCCAGGCTGGCCCAGTAGCCAATTTCAGGAAATTCAGGGAGGAACTCATGCGCCCTCCTTTTGATAGAGTTGTCTTGCACTTGTCCTTCCATTGACTTCTTGGTGATTGGGTGTTCAATGGGTATGAATTCATCTACTCCCATCTTCACCCCAGCCTCTTTACAGAGCAAGGAGATTAAGCTTGGGTAAGCCAGTTTGGCTTCAGTGGAATTTTTATTTGCAATTGTGTAGATCTCACAAGCAATCACATGATGGACCTCCACTTCTTTTCCAAGCATAATGCAATGAATCATCACTGCCCTCTTGATGGTGACCTCAGAACGGTTGCTAGTGGGCAATATGGAACGCCCAATGAAGTCTAGCCAACCTCTTGCAATTGGCTTGAGGTCTCCCCTCTTGAGTTGGTTTGGGACACCCTTTGAATTGGTTATCCATTTAGTCCCAGGGAGACATATGTCTTCTAGAACTTGATCCAACCCCTTATCTACTCTCACCATCCTCCTATTAAAGGAGTCAGGATCATCTTGCAGTTGGGGCAATTTGAAGATTTCTCTTATTTGTCCAGATGAAAGTACATAACTTTCCCTCTGACCATGGTTCTGTAGGTATGGTAAGCGGTTCCAGTCATTCTCTGCTTATCTGTCAGCCACAGATTTGAGTAGAATTCCTGAACCATGTTCCTTCCAACCTTTGTCTCAGGATTGGTTAGAACTTCCCATCCTCTGTTTCGAATTTGCTCTTGGATCCCCGGATATTCATCTTCTTTCAGATCAAATTTAACTTCCGGGATCACTGACCTCAGACCCATTATTTTGTGATAATGGTCTTCATGTTCTTTGGTTAAGAACTTCTCTTGATTCCAAAGATTCTTTGGATTATTCTCTTTCTTGCCTCTTAAATTGGTTTGTTTTCCCTTAGGAGCCATGATATTGATGAATCTTGGCTTAGTGATCACGGAAAAGCACACCAAACTTAGAGGTTTGCTTGTCCTCAAGCAAAAGAAAAGAGATAAGAGAGGGGGAGGAAGAGGAAATTCGAATGGTGTGGTTGGAAGAGGGGGAACAAACGTGTATTTATAAGGTGGGGAGGGGAGTTTTCGAAAAAAAAAAATTTTGAAAGGAGATTTGAGAAGATATGAAAAGAAATTGAGAAAAGGGTGAAACTTTTGAACAATGTTTGTAATTGATTTGAAATAAATTTGAAAAATGGTTCTGATTTTTGAGGATTTGAAAGTGAATGATGAATGATTGAAGTGTGATTTTGTAGAAAAGTGTGGGTAAGAAAAGGAAAGTTTGAAAAAATTTGATTTGAAAACAAAATTGTGGTCCCCCCACCATGCTGGCGTTAAACGCCCAGAATGGCACCCATTCTGGCGTTTAACGCCCATTTGTTGCCCCTTTTGGGCGTTTAACGCCCAGCCAGGTGCCCTGGCTGGCGTTAAACGCCAGAAATCCTTTGTCACTGGGCGTTTTTCCAAAACGCCCAGGATGCTGCACACCTGGCGTTAAACGCCCAGAATGGTGCCCATTCTGGCGTTTAACGCCCAAAATGGCACCATTTCTGGCGTTAAACGCCCAGAATGGTACCTATTCTGGCGTTTAACGCCCAAAATGCCCCTTACTGGCGTTTTTTCGCCAGTAAGCTCATTTTCTCTGCTTTTTGAGCTGAATCCTTCTATAACTCTGTGAATTCCTTCATTTTTGATACTTGCCTCTGTAAGAACTAATCATACAACTTCCTAATGACTGGGTTGCCTCCCAGCAAGCGCTTCTTTACTGTCTTTAGCTGGACTTTCACTGAGAATCACTCAAGTCTCAGTTTTGAGCATTCCTGCTCAAAATTTCCTTCAAGATAGTGCTTGATTCTCTGTCCATTTACAATGAACTTTCTGTTAGAATCAGTATCCTGAAGCTCAACATATCCATATGGTGAGACTCCTGTAATCACATACGGACCCCTCCACCGGGATTTGAGTTTTCCTGGAAACAGTTTGAGCCTAGAGTTAAAGAGCAGAACCTTTTGTCCTGGCTCAAAGACTCTGGTTGACAACTTCTTGTCATGCCATTTCTTTGCCTTTTCCTTATAAATTTTTGCATTTTCAAAGGCATTGAGTCTGAACTCCTCTAGCTCATTTAGCTGGAGCAATCTTTTTTCACCAGCTAACTGTGCATCCATATTTAGGAATCTGGTTGCCCAGTAAGCTTTGTGTTCCAGTTCCACAGGCAAATGACAGGCCTTCCCATACACCAATTGGTATGGAGAGGTTCCTATAGGAGTCTTGAATGCTGTTCTGTATGCCCACAGAGCATCATCCAAGCTCTTTGCCCAATCCTTTCTTCGGGCTATCACAGTCCGTTCTAGGATTCTCTTTAGTTCTCTGTTAGAGACTTCAGCTTGCCCATTTGTCTGTGGATGATACGGAGTTGCCACTTTATGGCTGATTTCATATCTAACCATAGCAGAGTATAGCTGTTTATTGCAGAAATGAGAGCCCCCATCACTGATTAGTATTCTGGGAACACCAAATCTGCTGAAAATGTTTTTCTGGAGGAATTTCAGTACAGTCTTGGTATCATTAGTGGGTGTAGCAATTGCTTCTACCCACTTAGATACATAGTCCACTGCCACCAGAATGTACGTGTTTGAGTATGATGGTGGGAATGGTCCCATGAAATCAATTCCCCATACATCAAACAATTCTATCTCTAATATCCCTTGTTGAGGCATGGCATATCCGTGAGGCAGGTTACCTGCTCTTTGGCAACTGTCACAGCTACGCACAAACTCTCGAGAATCTTTATAGAGAGTGGGCCAGTAGAAGCCGCACTGGAGAACTTTAGTGGCTGTTCGCTCACTTCCAAAATGTCCCCCATACTGTGATCCATGGCAGTGCCATAGGATCCTTCGTGCTTCTTCTCTGGGTACACATCTGCGGATCACTCCGTCAGAACATCTCTTAAAGAGATATGGTTCATCCCAGAGGTAGTACTTGGCATCTGAAATTAATTTCTTTCTTTGCACTCTGCTGTACTCCTTGGGTATGAACCTCACAGCTTTATAGTTTGCAATATCTGCAAACCATGGAGCTTCCTGAATGGCAAAGAGTTGCTCATCTGGGAAAGTCTCAGAGATCTCAGTAGAAGGGAGGGACGCCCCAGCTACTGGTTCTATTCGGGACAGATGATCAGCTACTTGGTTCTCTGTCCCTTTTCTGTCTCTTATTTCTATATCAAACTCTTGCAGAAGCAACACCCATCTGATAAGCCTGGGTTTTGAATCTTGCTTTGTGAGTAAGTATTTAAGAGCAGCATGGTCAGTGTACACAATCACCTTTGATCCCACTAGGTAGGATCTAAACTTGTCAATGGCATAAACCACTGCAAGCAACTCTTTTTCTGTGGTTGTGTAATTCTTCTGTGCATCATTTAGAACACGGCTAGCATAATAAATGACATGCAGAAGTTTGTTATGCCTCTGTCCCAACACTGCACCAATGGCATGATCACTGGCATCACACATTAATTCAAATGGTAATGCCCAATCTGGTGCAGAGATGACTGGTGCTGTGACCAGCTTAGCTTTCAGGGTCTCAAATGCCTGCAGACACTGTGTGTCAAACACAAATGGTGTGTCAGCAGCTAACAGGTTACTCAAAGGCTTAGCAATTTTCGAAAAATCCTTGATAAACCTTCTGTAGAATCCTGCATGCCCCAGAAAGCTTCTGATTGCCTTAACATTGGCAGGTGGTGGTAATTTTTCAATTACCTCTACCTTTGCCTTATCCACCTCTATTCCCCTGCTTGAAATTTTGTGCCCAAGGACAATTCCTTCAGTCACCATAAAGTGACATTTCTCCCAGTTTAAAACCAGGTTAGTCTCTTGGCACCTTTTCAGGACAAGTGATAAGTGGTTAAGACAGGAGCTAAATGAGTCTCCATACACTGAGAAGTCGTCCATGAAGACTTCCAGAAATTTCTCTACCATATCTGAGAAGATAGAGAGCATGCACCTCTGAAAGGTTGCAGGTGCATTGCACAGACCAAAAGGCATCCTCCTATAGGCAAACACGCCAGAAGGGCAAGTAAATGCTGTTTTCTCTTGGTCCTGAGGATCTACTGCAATTTGGTTGTAGCCTGAATAGCCATCCAAAAAGCAGTAATAATCATGACCAGCTAGTCTTTCTAGCATTTTGGTCTATGAATGGTAAAGGAAAATGATCCTTTCTGGTGGCTGTATTGAGTCTTCTGTAGTCAATACACATGTGCCACACTGTGACTGTTCTTGTAGGAACCAGTTCATTCTTTTCATTATGAACCACTGTCATGCCTCCCTTTTTGGGAACAACTTGGACAGGGCTCACCCAGGGGCTATCAGAAATAGGATAAATAATCCCAGCCTCTAGTAATTTAGTGACCTCTTTCTGCACCACCTCCTTCATGGCAGGATTTAGCCTTCTCTATGGTTGGACCACTGGTTTGGCATTATCCTCCAACAAGATCTTGTGCATGCATCTAGCTGGGCTAATACCCTTGAGATCACTTATGGACCACCCAAGAGCTGTCTTGTGTGTCCTTAGCACTTTAATCAGTGCTTCCTCTTCCTGTGAATTTAAAGCAGAGCTTATAATTACTGGAAAAGTGTCACCCTCTCCCAGAAATGCGTATTTCAGGGATGATGGTAGTGGTTTGAGTTCAGGCTTAGGAGGTTTATCCTCCTCCTGAGGAATTTTTGAAAATTCCTTTGCTTCCTCTAGTTCTTCCTGATCAGGTTGAGCATCTTTGAAGATGTCCTCAAGCTCTGATTCTAGGCTTTCAGCCATATTGATCTCTTCTACCAGAGAGTCAATAATGTCAGCACCCATGCAGTCATTTGGTGTGTCTGGATGCTGCATAGCTTTCACAGCATTCAACTTGAACTCATCCTCATTGACTCTCAAGGTTACTTCCCCTTTTTGTACATCAATAAGAGTTCGTCCAGTTGCTAGGAAAGGTCTTCCTAGAATGAGAGTTGCACTCTTGTGCTCCTCCATTTCCAGCACCACAAAGTCAGTTAGAAAGGCAAATGGCCCAACCTTGACAATCATGTCCTCTATTATGCCTGATGGTTGTTTAATAGAGCCATCAGCAAGTTGGAGGCATATCCTGGTTGGTTTGACTTCTCCAATCAACCCAAGCTTTCTGATAGTGGATGCAGGTATTAGATTGATGCTTGCTCCAAGATCACATAGGGCTGTCTTGGTGCAAGTGCCTTCTAATGTGCACGGTATCAGAAAGCTTCCAGGATCTTGAAGCTTTTCTGGTAAGCTTATTAGAATGACTGCACTGCATTCTTCAGTGAGAAACACCCTTTCAGTTTCTCTCCAATCCTTCTTATGGCTTAAAATTTCTTTCATGAATTTAGCATAAGAAGGTATTTGCTCAAGTGCCTCTGCAAACGGAATCTTTATTTCAAGAGTCCTTAAATAGTCTGCAAAGCGGGCAAATTGCTTATCCTGTTCCGCTTTGCAGAGTTTTTGAGGATAAGGCATCTTGGCTTGATATTCCTCAACCTTAGATGCTGCAGGTGTTTATTCCTTACAGAAGTGGTTGAAGAAGCCTTGTTAGAGGGATCACTGTCAGCACTCTTAGGTGTCTGATTTTCCCTTGGCGTTTGAATGCCAGGATTGGGTGGAAAATGGGCGTTTAACGCCAACTTTTCCCCCTTTTCTGGCGTTTGAACGCCAGAATGGGGCAAGGAATGGGCGTTTAACGCCAGCATTCCTTCCCTTTCTGGCGTTTGAACGCCAATAAAATTCCTCTCTGGGCTCTTACTGTCCTCAGAGGGATTTTGAACAGTAGTTTGTTTGTCCTCTGTCAATTGTTCCTTGTCTGGTATTTTACTCTTTTTAGCAGTGTTATTCAAGGTCTTCCCACTCATCAATTGAACTGCTTGACACTCCTCTGTTATCTGTTTAGATATTTGCTGTTTTGCTTGATTCAACTGTAGTTCTATGCTCTTATTAGCAACTTTAGTTTCATAGAGCATCTCTTTAAATTCTGCTAACTGTTCTGTCATCAGGAGTAGTTGTTGATTAAGCTCATTCATCTGTTCTTGAGGATTAGGATCAGTGACTAATGCCATGACTTCCTCTTTTGGAATGAACTCATTGCTAGAATATAAGTATTGGTTTCTAGCAACAGTGTCTATGAGCTCTTGAGCTTCTTCAATTGTCTTCCTCATGTGTATAGATCCACCAGCTGAGTGGTCTAAAGACATCTGAGCTTTTTCTGTAAGCCCATAGTAGAAAATATCTAACTGTACCCACTCTGAAAACATTTCAGAGGGGCATTTCCTTAGCATACCTCTATACCTCTCCCAGGCATTGTAAAGGGATTCATTATCCTCTTGTTTAAAGCCTTGGATGTCCAGCCTTAGCTGTGTCATCCTCTTTGGAGGGTAAAAATGATTCAGGAATTTGTCTGACAACTGTTTCCATGTCTTTATGCTTGCTGTAGGTTGGTTATTTAACCACCTTTTAGCTTGATCTTTTACAGCAAATGGAAACAGTAATAGTCTGTAGACATCCTGATCTACCTCTTTATCATGTACTGTGTCAGCAATTTGTAAGAACTGTGCCAGAAACTCAGTAGGTTCTTCCTGTGGAAGACCGGAATACTGGCAATTTTGCTGCACTATGATAATGAGTTGAGGATTTAGCTCGAAGCTGCTTGCTTTGATGGGAGGTGTACAGATGCTACTCCCATATGCAGCTGTAATGGGGTTAGCATATGACCCCAGAGTCCTCTTGGACTGATTAATTCCACTTAAGTCCATAATGGACAAAAGGGAAATGATGATGATTGCAAATAGATGAATTTTGTTTATTTATTTTTTTTAAATAACCGAAAAAATAAAACAAAAAGAAATTAAAAAAAAATTCGAAAATAAAAAAGAAAATAAGATCAAAGCAAATTGAGAACTGAATCAATTAGTTAATTAAAAAGATTTTGAAAATAGCAATTAAAAAGATATGATTGAAAAATTTTTATGAAAAAGATTTGATTTTTAAAAAGAGGAAAGAGAAAAACACAAAAAGACACCAAACTTAAAATTTTTAGAAATCAAACACTAATTTTTTCGAAAATTTTTAAAGGAAAAACACAAAGAGGACACCAAACTTAGAATTTGTATGAATCAAAAAGGGACTAAGAACATGCAAAATTCGAAAATTTTAAAAGAAAGACAAAAGCATGCAATTGACACCAAACTTAGAATATGAAACTAGACTCAACTAAAAGACTCTAAACCAACAAAAATAAAACAGTCCTAATCTAAGCAACAAGATAAGCCGTCAGTTGTCCAAACTCGAACAATCCCCGGCAACGGCGCCAAAAACTTGGTGCACGAAATTGCAATCACACTTTTGCAATCCCGCAGAACTAACCAGCAAGTGCACTGGGTCGTCCAAGTAATACCTTGCGTGAGCAAGGGTCGATCCCACGGAGATTGTCGGCTTGAAGCAAGCTATGGTTATCTTGTAAATCTTAGTGAGGATATCAGAAATTATCAGGATTGATTGTAAAAAGCAAAAGAACATGAAATGGTTACTTGTATTGCAGTAATGGAGAATAGGCTGGGGTTTTGGAGATGCTCCATCTTCTGAATCTCTGCTTTCCTACTGTCTTCTTCATCAAACACGCAAGGCTCCTTCCATGGCAAGCTGTATGTAGGGTTTCACCGTTGTCAGTGGCTACCTCCCATCCTCTCATTGGAAATGTTCAACGCACCTTGTCACGGCACGGCTATCCATCTGTCGGTTCTCAATCAGGCCGGAATAGAATCCAGTGATTCTTTTGCGTCTGTCACTAACGCCCCGCCTTCAGGAGTTTGAAGCACGTCACAGTCATTCAGTCATTGAATCCTACTCAGAATACCACAGACAAGGTTTAGACCTTCCGGATTCTCTTGAATGCCGCCATCAGTTCTAGCTTATACCACGAAGATTCCGATTAAAGAATCCAAGAGATAACTACTCAATCTAAGATAGAACAGAGGTGGTTGTCAGGCACATGTTCATAGTTGAGAATGATGATGATTGTCACGGATCATCACATTCATCCGGATTAAGAACAAGTATTATCTTGGAATGGAAGCAAGCATGATTGAATAAGAAACAGTAGTAATTGCATTAATCCATCAAGACACAGCAGAGCTCCTCACCCCCAACCATGGGGTTTAGAGACTCATGCTATGGAAAGTACACAAGAAACGTGTAAAAATATCATGAGGTCATAAGGTCCGGATACAATGTCAAAAGATCCTATTAATAGTAAACTAGTAACCTAAGGTTTACAGAAATGAGTAAATGACAGAAAAATCCACTTCCGGGCCCACTTGGTGTGTGCTTGGGCTGAGCAATGAAGCATTTTCGTGTAGAGACCTTTTCTGGAGTTAAACGCCAGCTTTCATGCCAGTTTGGGCGTTTAACTCCAAGTTTTATGCCAGTTCCGGCGTTTAACGCTGGAATTTCTGTAGGTGACTTTGAGCGCCGGTTTGGGCCATCAAATCTTGGGCAAAGTATGGACTATCATATATTGCTGGAAAGCCCAGGTTGTCTACTTTCCAATGCCGTTGAGAGCGCGCCAATTGGGCTTCTGTAGCTCCAGAAAATCTACTTCGAGTGCAGGGAGGTCAGAATCCAACAGCATCTGCAGTCCTTTTCAGTCTCTGGATCAGATTTTTGCTCAGGACCCTCAATTTCAGTCAGAAAATACCTGAAATCACAGAAAAACACACAAACTCATAGTAAAGTCCAGAAAAGTGAATTTTAATTAAAAACTAATAAAAATATACTAAAAACTAACTAAAAGATACTAAAAACATACTAAAAACAATGCCAAAAAGCGTACAAATTATCCGCTCATCAGGGCTCTCATGGAGCCTCACAGATACTCAGAGCAATGTTGGAACCTCCCAACACCAAACTTAGAGTTTGAATGTGGGGGTTCAACACCAAACTTAGAGTTTGGTTGTGGCCTCCCAACACCAAACTTAAAGTTTGACTGTGGGGGCTCTGTTTGTCTCTGAATTGAGAGGAGCTCTTCATGCTTCTTCTCCATGGTGATAGAGGGATATCCTTGAGCCTTAAACACAAAGGATTTTTCATTCACTTGAATGATCAGTTCACCTCCATCAACATCAATCACAGCCTTTGCTGTGGCTAGGAAGGGTCTACCAAGGATGATAGATTCATCCATGCACTTCCCAGTCTCTAGGACTATGAAATCAGTAGGGATGTAGTGGTCTTCAATCTTAACCAAAACATTCTCTACAAGTCCATAAGCTTGTTTTCTTGAGTTGTCTGCCATCTCTAGTGAGATTCTTGCAGCTTGTACCTCAAAGATCCCTAGCTTCTCCATTACAGAGAGAGGCATGAGGTTTACACTTGACCCTAAGTCACACAGAGCCTTCTTGAAGGTTATGGTGCCTATGGTACAAGGTATTGAAAACTTCCCAGGATCTTGTCTCTTTTGAGGTAATGTCTGCCTAGACAAGTCATCCAGTTCTTTGGTGAGCAAAGGGGGTTCATCCTCCCAAGTCTCATTTCCAAACAACTTGTCATTTAACTTCATGATTGCTCCAAGGTATTTAGCAACTTGCTCTTCAGTGACATACTCATCCTCTTCAGAGGAAGAATACTCATCAGAGCTCATGAATGGCAGAAGTAAGTCCAATGGAATCTCTATGGTCTCATTTTGAGCCTCAGATTCCCATGGTTCCTCATTAGGGAACCCATTGGAGGCCAGTGGACGTCCAGTGAGGTCTTCCTCAGTGGCGTTCACTGCCTCTTCTTCCTCCCAGAATTCGGCCATGTTAATGGCTTTGCACTCTCCTTTTGGATTTTCTTCAGTATTGCTTGGGAGAGTACTAGGAGGGAGTTCAGTAATTTTCTTGCTCAGCTGACCCACTTGTCCTTCCAAATTTCTGATGGAGGATCTTGTTTCAGTCATAAAACTTTGAGTGGTTTTGATTAGATCAGAGACCATTGTTGCTAAGTCAGAGGTATTCTGCTTAGAACTCTCTGTCTGTTGCTGAGAAGATGATGGAAAAGGTTTGCCATTGCTAAACCTGTTTCTTCCACCATTATTGTTGTTGAAACCTTGTTGAGGTCTCTCTTGAATCTTCCATGAGAAATTTGGGTGATTTCTCCATGAAGAATTATAGGTGTTTCCATAGGGTTCTCCCATGTAATTCACCTCTTCCATTGAAGGGTTCTTAGGATCATAAGCTTCTTCTTCAGATGAAGCATCCTTAGTACTGCTTGGTGCATTTTGCATTCCAGACAGACTTTGAGAAATCAAATTAACTTGTTGAGTCAATATCTTGTTCTGAGCCAGTATGGCATTCAGAGCATCAATCTCAAGAACTCCTTTCTTCTGACTTGTCCCATTGTTCACAGGATTCCTTTCAGAAGTGTACATGAATTGGTTATTTGCAACCATTTCAATGAGCTCTTGATCTTCTGTAGGCGTCTTCTTCAGATGAAGAGATCCTCCAGCAGAGCTATCCAAAGACATCTTGGATAGTTCAGAGAGACCATCATAGAAAATACCTATGATGCTCCATTCAGAAAGCATGTCAGAAGGACACTTTCTGATTAATTGTTTGAATCTTTCCCAAGCTTCATAGAGGGATTCTCCTTCCTTTTGTCTGAAGGTTTGGACATCCACTCTAAGCTTACTTAATTTTTGAGGTGGAAAGAACTTTGCCAAGAAGGCATTGACTAGCTTTTCCCATGAGTCCAGGCTCTCTTTAGGTTGTGAGTCCAACCATGTCCTAGCTCTGTCTCTTACAGCAAAAGGGAATAGCATAAGTCTGTAGACCTCAGGGTCTACCCCATTAGTCTTGACTGTGTCACAGATTTGCAAGAATTTAGCTAGAAACTGATGAGGATCTTCCAATGGAAGTCCATGGAACTTACAATTCTGTTGCATTAGAGAAACTAATTGAGGCTTAAGCTCAAAGTTGTTTGCTCCAATGGCAGGGATAGAGATGCTTCTCCCATAGAAGTCGGGAGTAGGTGCAGTAAAGTCACCCAGCACCTTCCTTGCATTGTTGGCATTGTTGTTGTTTTCGGCTGCCATGGCTTCTTCTTCCTTGAAGATTTCTGTTAGGTCCTCAACTATGAACGTGTGCCTGACAACCACCTCCGTTCATAGAGATTTGTGCCTTAGCTTCTCTTAGCTTTCGCTTCAAGGTCCTTTCAGGTTCAGGGTCAGCTTCAACAAGAATGCCTTTGTCTCTGCTCCTGCTCATATGAAAGAGAAGAGAACAAGAAAATATGGAATCCTCTATGTCAGAGTATAGAGATTCCTTGAGGTGTCAGAGGAAAAGAAATTTAGAAGGCAGAAGTAGAAAATTCGAACTTATCAAAGAAGATGGAGTTCGAATTTTGCATTAAGGGATAGTGTTAGTCCATAAATGGAAGGATGTAAGAAGAAGGGAAGTAATTTTCGAAAATTAAGTAAAAGATTTTGAAAATATTTTTGAAAAACACTAATTGATTTTCGAAAATAAAAGTGGGAAAGAAATCAAATGATTTTTGAAAAAGATTTTGAAATTAGAAATTAAAAAAATTTGATTGAAAATTATTTTTTTCAAGTTTTCAAAGTTTTTCAAATCAATTTTTTTTTCAAGTTTTCAAAGTTTTTCAAAATCAAATCTTTTTCAAATCATATCTTTTCAATCAAATGTTTTCAAAATCAATTTCTTTCCTTTTTCAAAGATACTTACTAACAATTAATGATTTGATTGAACATTTTTTGCCTTTAAGGAAGGTTTTATGCTTGAATCATATCTTTTCTTGTTAGGCAAGTCATCAAATTATTTTTAAAATCATATCTTTTTAAATTGTTTTCAAATCATATCTTTTAAAAATTGTTTTCAAATCATATCTTCTCAATCACATTTTTTTAAAACCATAACTCTTCAATCAAATCCTTTTAATCACATCTTTTTCAAATTAGTTTTCAATCAAATCTTTTCAATTTCTAATTTCAAAATCTTTTTCAAAAATCACTTGATTTCTCTTCCACTTTCAATTTTCGAAAACTATCAATCAAATTTTCAAAATGTTTTCAAAATCTTTTGATTGAATTTTCGAAAATTCTCTTCCCTCCTTCCCACATCCTTCTATTTATGGAGTACCACTCCTTCTAAATGCACAATTCGAACCTTACCTAATTAAAGTTCGAATTCTCCTTCTCCCTCTTCTTACTATTTCTCTTTTCCTCTGACACTTCAAGGAATCTCTATACTGTGACATAGAGGATTCCACATTTTCTTTTTCTCTTCTCTTTCATATGAGCAGGAGCAGAGACAAAGGCATTCTTGTTGAAGCTGACCCTGAACCCGAGAGGACCTTGAAGAGAAAGCTAAGAGAAGCTAAAGCACAACTCTCTTTAGAGGACCTGACTGAATTCTTCAAGGAAGAAGAACCCATGGCAGCCGAAAACAACAACAATGCCAACAATGCAAGGAAGGTGCTGGGTGACTTTACTGCACCTACTCCTGATTTCTATGGGAGAAGCATCTCTATCCCTGCCATTGGAGCAAACAACTTTGAGCTTAAGCCTCAATTAGTTTCTCTAATGCAATAGAATTGCAAGTTCCATGGACTTCCAATGGAAGATCCTCATCAGTTCTTAGCTGAATTCTTGCAAATCTGTGACACAGTCAAGACTAATGGGGTTAAACCTGAAGTCTATAGACTGATGCTATTCCCTTTTGCTGTAAGAGACAGAGCTAGAATATGGTTGGATTCTCAACCTAAAGAAAGCCTGGACTCTTGGGAAAAGCTAGTCAATGCCTTCTTGGCAAAGTTCTTTCCACCACAAAGATGGAGTAAGCTTAGAGTGGAAGTCCAAACCTTCAGACAGAAGGATGGAGAATCCCTCTATGAAGCTTGGGAAAGATACAAACAATTAATCAGAAGATGTCCTTCAGACATGCTTTCTGAATGGAGCATCATAGGTATTTTCTATGATGGTCTCTCTGAACTATCCAAAATGTCTTTGGATAGCTCTGCAGGAGGATCTCTTCATCTGAAGAAGACGCCTGCAGAAGCTCAGGAACTGATTGAAATGGTTGCAAATAACCAATTCATGTACACTTCTGAAAGGAATCCTGTGAACAATGGGACTAATCAGAAGAAAGGAGTTCTTGAGATTGACACTCTGAATGCCATATTGGCTCAGAACAAAATATTGACTCAACAAGTCAATTTGATTTCTCAAAGTCTGTCTGGAATGCAAAATGCACCAAACAGTACTAAGGAAGCTTCATCTGAGGAAGAAGCCTATGATCCTGAGAACCCTTCAATGGAAGAGGTGAATTACCTAGGAGAACCCTATGGAAACACCTACAATTCTTCATGGAGAAATCACCCCAATTTCTCATGGAAGAATCAAGAGAGACCTCAACAAGGTTTCAATAACAATAATGGTGGAAGAAACAGGTTTAGCAATAGCAAGCCTTTTCCATCATCTTCTCAGCAACAGACAGAGAGTTCTAAGCAGAATACTTCTGACTTAGCAACAATGGTCTCTGATCTAATAAAGACCACTCAAAGTTTCATGAATGAAACAAGGTCCTCCATCAGAAATTTGGAAGGACAAGTGGGTCAACTGAGCAAGAAAGTTACTGAACTCCCTCCTAGTACTCTCCCAAGTAATACAGAAGAAAATCCAAAAGGAGAGTGCAAAGCCATTAATATGGCCGAATTCTGGGAGGAAAGAGAGGAGGTGGACGCCACTGAGGAAGACCTCAGTGGGCGTGCACTAACCTCCAATGAGTTCCCCAATGAGGAACCTTGGGAATCTGAGGCTCAAAATGAGACCATAGAGATTCCATTGGACTTACTTCTGCCATTCATGAGCTCTGATGAGTATTCTTCCTCTGAAGAGGATGAGTATGTCACTGAAGAGCAAGTTGCTAAATACCTTGGAGCAATCATGAAACTGAATGACAAGTTATTTGGAAATGAGACTTGGGAGGATGAACCACCTTTGCTCACCAAAGAACTGGATGACTTGTCTAGGCAGAAACTGCCTCAAAAGAGGCAGGATCCTGGGAAGTTTTCTATACCTTGTACCATAGGCACCATGACCTTCAAGAAGGCCTTGTGTGACTTAGGGTCAAGTGTGAACCTCATGCCCCTCTCTGTAATGGAGAAATTAGGGATCTTTGAGGTGCAAGCTGCAAGAATCTCATTGGAGATGGCAGACAATTCAAGAAAACAAGCTCATGGACTTGTAGAGAATGTTTTGGTAAAGATTGAAGACCATTACATCCCTACTGACTTCATAGTCCTAGAGACTGGGAAGTGCATGGATGAATCCATCATCCTTGGCAGACCCTTCCTAGCCACAGCAAAGGCTGTGATTGATGTTGATAGAGGAGAGTTAATCATTCAAGTGAATGAAGAGTCCTTGGTGTTTAAGGCCCAAGGACATCCCTCTATCATCATGGAGAGGAAGCATGAAGAGCTTCTCTCAAAACAGAGCCAAGCAGAGCCCCCACAGTCAAACTCTAAGTTTGGTGTTGGGAGGCTACAACCAAACTCTAAGTTTGGTATTGAACCCCCACATTCAAACTCTAAGTTTGGTGTTGGGAGGTTCCCACACGGTTCTGAGCATTCCTGAGGCTCCATGAGAGTCCTCTGTCAAGCTAATGACATTAAAGAAGCGCTTGTTGGGAGGCAACCCAATGTTTTATGGTTAACTATTTTCTTTTGTTATTTTATCTTTTTTGTAGGTTGATGATCATAAGAAGTCACAAAAACAATGAAAAAAGCAAAAACAGAATGAAAAACAGGAAGAAAAACAGCACACCCTGGAGGAGAAGAAACTGGCGTTCAAACGCCAGTAATGCTAGCTGTTGGGCGTTTAACGCCCAGTCTGGCACCATTCTGGGCGTTTAACGCCAGAAAGGGGCACCAGACTGGCGTTAAACGCCAGTAAAGGGCAAGAACCTGGCGTTAAACGCCAGGAATGGGCACCAGCCCGGCGTTTAACGCCAGAAATTGCTCAAAACGTGATTTTGAGCAACATTTGGTGCAGGGATGACTTTTCCTTGACACTACAGGATCTGTGGACCCCACAGGACCCTACCATCACTCTCTCTCTTCTTCCCCCATTCACCAATCACCTCAACACCTCTTCCCCAAAAACCCCTCACCTATCAAATCCCATCTTTCTCTTCACCACTCACATCCATCCTTCATAAAACCCCACCAACCTCACCCTTCAAATTCAAACCACTTTTTCCCTCCCAAACCCACCCCTCATGGCCGAACCTTTACCCCCTCTCTCCTATAAATACCCTTCTTCAACTCTTCATTTTCACACAACCTAAACACCCTTTCTTACCCTTCTTGGCCGAACACACTTCCATCTCCCTCTTCCTCATTTCTTCTTCTTCTACTCTCTTCTTTCTTCTTTTGCTCGAGGACGAGCAAACATTTTAAGTTTGGTGTGGTAAAAGCATTGCTTTTTCATAACCATTATGGCACCAAAGGCCGGAGAAACCTCTAGAAAGAGGAAAGGGAAGGCAAAGGCTTCCACCTCCGAGTCATGGGAGATGGATAGATTCCTCTCAAAGGTGCATCAAGACCACTTCTATGAAGTTGTGGCCTTGAAGAAGGTGATCCCCGAAGTCCCCTTTTCACTCAAAAAGGGTGAATATCCGGAGATCCGCCATGAGATCCGAAGAAGAGGTTGGGAAGTACTTACCAACCCCATTCAACAAGTCGGAATCTTGATGGTTCAAGAGTTCTATGCCAATGCATGGATCACAAAGAACCATGACCAAAGTGTGAACCCGAATCCAAAGAATTATCTCACTATGGTTCGGGGGAAATACTTGGATTTTAGTCCGGAGAGTGTGAGGGTGGCGTTCAACTTGCCTATGATGCAAGGAGATGAGCATCCTTACACTAGAAGGGTCAACTTTGATCAAAGGTTGGACCAAGTCCTCACAGTCATATGTGAAGAGGGCGCACAATGGAAGCAAGATTCAAGAGGAAAGCCGGTCCAATTGAGAAGGCATGACCACAAGCCCATCACCAAGAAAAGGATGGAGTACACAAGAGATCTCACTCATCATGAGATCCCTGAGATTCCTCAAGAGATGAATTTTCCTCCACAAAACTATTGGGAGCAACTAAACACCTCCCTAGGAGAACTAAGTTCCAACATGGGACAACTGAGGGTGGAGCATCAAGAACACTCCATCATCCTTCATGAAATTAGAGAAGATCAAAGAATCATGAGGGAGGAGCAACAAAGACAAGGAAGAGACATTGAGGAGCTCAAGCACTCCATAGGATCTTCAAGAGCAAGAAAGAGCCGCCATCACTAAGGTGGACCCGTTCTTTGATTTCCTTGTTATTGTTCTTCTATTTTTCGATTTTTATGCTTATGTTTATCCATGTTTGTGTCTTATGATCATTAGTGTCTTAGTGTCTATGCCTTAAAGTTATGAATGTCCTATGAATCCATCACCTTTCTTCATTAAAAACGTGCCTAATTGATAAAAGAAAGAATTGCATGAATTTTGAATTTTATAATAGTTTAATTATTTTGATGTGGTGGCAATATTTTTGTTCTCTGAATGTATGCTTAAACAGTGCATATGTCTTTTGAATTTGTGGTTCATGAATGTTGGCTCTTGAAAGAATGATGAAAAAGGAGACATGTTACTGAGGATCTGAAAAATCAATAAAATGATTCTTGAAGCAAGAAAAAGCATTTCAAAAAAAAAAAAAAACCGAAAAAAAAAACGAAAAAAAAGAAGAAAAAGAAAGAATAAAAGTTGTGATCCAAGGCAATAAGAGTGTGCTTAAGAACCCTGGACACCTCTAATTGGGGACTTTAGCAAAGCTGAGTCACAATCTGAAAAGGTTCACCCAATTATGTGTCTGTGGCATGTATGTATCCGGTGGTAATACTGGAAGACAGAGTGCTTTGGGCCACAGCCAAGACTCAATAAATGGCTATGTTCAAGAATCATCATACTTTACTAAGAGAATCATTAACACTATCTGGATTCTAAGTTCCTAAAGAAGCCAATCATTCTGAATTATAAGGGATAAAGTGAGATGCCAAAACTATTCAGAGGCAAAAAGGTAAAAGCCCCGCTCATCTAATTAATACTGATCTTTATAGATGTTTTTGGAGTTCATTGCATATTCTCTTCTTTTTATCTTATTTGATCTTCAGTTGCTTGGGGACAAGCAACAATTTAAGTTTGTGTTGTGATGAGCGGATAATTTGTATACTTTTTGGCATTGTTTTTAGTATGTTTTTGATATGATATAGTTAGTTTTTAGTATATTTTTATTAGTTTTTAATTAAAATTCACTTTTCTGGACTTTACTATGAGTTTGTGTGTTTTTCTGTGATTTCAGGTATTTTCTGGCTGAAATTGAGGGACCTGAGCAAAAATCTGATTCTGAGACCAAAAAGGACTGCAGATGCTGTTGGATTCTGACCTCCCTGCATTCGAAGCGGATTTTCTGGAGCTACAGAAGCCCAATTGGCGCGCTCTCAACGGCGTTGGAAAGTAGACATCCTGGGCTTTCCAGCAATATATAATAGTCCATACTTTGCCCAAGATTTGATGGCCCAAACCGGCGCTCAAAGTCACCTACAGAAATTCCAGCGTTAAACGCCGGAACTGGCATAAAATTTGGAGTTAAACGCCCAAACTGGCATGAGAGCTGGCGTTTAACTCCAGAAAAGGTCTCTACACGAAATTCCTTCATTGCTCAGCCCAAGCACACACCAAGTGGGCCCGGAAGTGGATTTTTATGTCATTTACTCATTTCTGTACACCTTAGGCTACTAGTTTCTTATAAGTAGGACCTTTTACTATTGTATAGAAATCTTTTGATCACTTTTAGATCTCTAGATCATCTTTGGACATTTTAGTTCTTAGATCATTGGGAGGCTGGCCATTCGGCCATGCCTAGACCTTATGCTTATGTATTTTCAACGGTGGAGTTTCTACACACCATAGATTAAGGTGTGGAGCTCTGCTGTACCTCGAGTATTAATGCAATTACTATTGTTCTTTCATTCAAATTCCGCTTGTTCTTTATCCAAGATATCACTTGTTCTTCAACATGATGAAGGTGATGATTGACGCCCATCACCATTCTCACCCATGAACAAGGTGACTGACAACCATTCTTGTTCTACAAGCATCTGAGGCTTAGTGAATATCTCTTGGATTCCTGATTGCACGATGCATGGTTGATCGCCTGACAACCGAGTGCTCGCCTGACAAACGAGCCAGCCATTCCGTGAGATCAGAGTCTTCGTGGTATAGGCAATAACTGATGGCAGCATTCAAGAGAATCCGGAAGGTCTAACCTTGTCTGTGGTATTTTGAGTAGGATTCAATGATTGAATGACTGTGACGTGCTTCAAACCTGTAACCTACTGGGCGTTAGTGACAGACGCAAAAGAGTTATTCTATTCCGGTAGGGGAGGGAACCGAACCGGTGATTGGCCGTACTGTGACAGAGTATTGAGCATTAGCTTTCACTGCGAGGATGGGAGGTAGCTGCTGACAACAGTGAGACCCTATACGAGCTTGCCATGGAAAGGAGTAAGAAGGGTTGGATGAAGACAGTAGGAAAGCAGAGAGACGGAAGGGAAGGCATCTTCATGCGCTTATCTGAAGTTCCTACCAATGAATTACATAAGTATCACTATCTTTATCTTCTATGTTATTTTCGTTCATCACCACATATATCTGAGTTTGCCTGACTAAGATTTACAAGATGACCATAGCTTGCTTCAATACTAACAATCTCCGTGGGATCGACCCTTACTCACGTAAGGTTTATTACTTGGACGACCCAGTGCACTTGCTGGTTAGTTGTGCGAAGTTATGTAATGCCATGGTATTAGGCGCACCAAGTTCTTGGAGCCAGTACCAGGGATTATGAGAGTTGTGAAAAAGTATAGTTCACAATTTCGCCCGACCAGTTTACCATGGTGGGGTGCCTCCCACCTAGCACTTTTAGTTTAACTCCTTAAGTTGGACATTTTGAGGCGCTTATTGTCATGGTGGCTTATGTTTGTACTCGTCCTTGAATCTCCAAGGATCCTTGCTTCTCAATTGGTTGACAGAATTTCCAACCATTTTCATCAAGCTGGGGCAAAGTTCTACCCAAGATATGAGTTCCCATAGTTGGTCTTCACATAATGAACCGGGGTCCCATATCTTATCTTCACACCCATCCGTTAGTTGAGTTTCATGATTTTTTTTTATACGGGTGATTGACACATAGAATTCTCTTTATTCCACCCATGCTTCCTTCTAGACCCATATACGGTGATTTCCATTCCATCCTCATTCCTACACCTTAGAGTTTTGGCCTTTATGATTTTTATACCGAATTTTCAACCACTACACAACTCTCGCCTATTCTTAACTCCACAAAGAGCTCTAAGTTGACCATCATTTTCAATTAAACCATATTCAAATGAGAAAGTGAAGTTTAGGGATGAGAGTTTTACCCACTTGAATGTTGTGTTGGATAGTGTCTTGGGAAGGGAGATCTCCCCACACTTAGACAATGCAAGGTTTACTTCTTTGGGCTCTTCTTTGGTTGTTTCCACCTCTTCACAAGCTTCTTCATTTTCAACCTTATCCCTTTTTCCACTTGGCTTGGTGTTGTCTTCAAGAACTTCATCTTGTCCAATGGGAGGTGATTCAATTTTGGATAGGAATTCATTGATGAATGAATCCATCTCTTGATCAACCTCTTCATATTCTTCGATCTCAATATACACCATACCATTTTCGTCTTTCTTGGGAGGTTGTGCACACTCTTTTATAATTTTAACTTCATGTCCAATGGGAGAGGAGTCCATTGTAGAGAGAAATTCATCCATGATCGAATCCATCTCTTGGTAAGCTTCTTCCATGTTTCCCACGATGATATGCCTTGGAGGTTACGCACCCTCCTCAACATCAATATCAAGCTTCTTGGAAGAGTGCTCCATGATGCTACATTCCCATGGACTTTCAACATTTCCCAAATCTTCAACCACTTCTTCCTTTTCTTCAATGATCATAGGCTCCTCCAATTGTTCCAATGCAAAACTTAGTTTCTCCTTCTCTACCGAATTGTCCAATTTCTCCTTCATACTTTGCTCTTCTTTTGACTTTTCACATGTCGTCATGGAAGTACCTTGAGTATTCAAACATTGGTGGGCTAAAGTGTGCACCACCTTGGTCAAATTGGTCACAAACTCAAGTGTATCCCACTTCATGGCTTCTTGTCCTTGGAGTAACAAAGTGAGAGGATCGTCTATTGGGGTTCGGGGTGAGTAAGAAGGTTCATTATTTTGGGAGGAGGGTTTATGATAGGAAGGTGGTTCTTCTTGGTGAGATTGTGGAGGTGGAGTGCATCGAAGTGGTTCGTGGTAGTAGTAATCTTGGAATTGTGGTTCCATGTATGGCTCATGTGGTTCAAAAGTTGGATGGTGTTGTGAATATGGATTGGGTTCATATGGAAGTGTTTGGTGGAAATAGGCTTGTGAGTGTGATTGAGGTTGATGTTGGGGGTATGTCTCATAGGCGTATGGTGGTGGTGCTTGAAAGTTACAAGAGGATTCACCATAGCCATTTGATTGGTGTGCATCATAGAATGGCTCTTCTTCATAGTGCATTGGTGGAGGTTGTTGCCAAGAGGATTGATCATAAGCATATGGCTCCTCCCACCTTTGATTGTCCCATCCTTGATACACATCCTCATTGAAGTTCTCATCACCTACAACATAGTTGTAATCACACTCATAGCCAAAGTGAGAATTCATGGTGAAAAGAGAAAATAAAATTCTACAACTAGAAAATAAAGCAAAAAGCAAGATATTCACACTATTCACATATGTACAATAACCAATAACATAACACCATTGCACATCCCCGGCAACGGCGCCATTTTGATGATTAGATTTTTGATGGTATAGAATTTCACAAATGAATTCTCGTTGCAAGTATAGTTTCTAAACCAATCAATAATCCTTTCATACAAAAATTTGTTTGTCACAAGTACAAACCCCTAAAATCTATAAACCGAAGTATTTAAACCTCGGGTCGTTCTCCCTAGGATTTACAATAAAGTGTCTTGTTATTGGTTATGAGTTATTTTGGGGTTTTGGATAAGAAGCATGAAAAGTAAATGACAATGAAAATAAACTATCAACAATAAAGGATCTTGGCAAGGTATAAAGATTAGAAGTCCTATCCTAGTTATCCTTCTCAATTGTGATGAGAATTGTTCATTGCTACCACTTAGTTAACCTCTAACCATGAGGGAAGTCAAGTGGGTGAATCAATTTGATTCCTCAAGTTCTAATCAACTCCTAGAGGAATGACTAGCTTTAGAGACATTCAAATCAATTAGCAACTTCTAATTATCAATCAGCAAAGGGATTAGATAACTCAAGAGTCACTAATTACTCTACCTAGGCCAAGAGGAACAAAACCTACACTAGAACCCAACCAAGCATTTCATCAAACACTTGGAAGGCATAAAAGAAAAGCATAGTAAATCAACAACAAGAATGAAATCTAGCAACAATTATTGCAAAGAATTAACAACAACAATCAAGGAAATCACAATTATCATGAATTACCTCAAATTGCATTATTGAAGGAAAACAAAGGAATAACAATCTATCCAAAAAAAAAACAAAATGAAAGATTACAATTATTAAAGTGCATAACTAGAAAGAGGAAGAGGGGAAGATTAAGACTTGACGAAGGAAAAGTGAATTGAGGCATGAATTAACCTAGATCTAAGGAGAGAGATTAATCTAACCCTAATCCTAATTCTAGAGAGAAGTGAGAGCTTCTCTCTCTAAACTACTCTAAACTAAAGCTATCACTAATGGTCACTAACTCCTCATCTCTCTTCCTCAATCCTTGATCCTCTTGTTCCTTTCTATCAGCAATTGGCGCCAAAAATGGGTTCAGAAACCCTCTCAAATCGCCAGGCACGTGTTGCTTTAATGAAGTCATGTGCGGTCATCGACGCGTGCGCGCACGTTACGCGTGCACGTCCCTGGGCAATTCTGCAATGTGCGCGCGAGCGCCTTGTGCGCGTGCGCGTGCTTGGTCGAGATCAATTCTTTGGTTTTGTTGTGCTTCTCTCCACTTGCATGCTTTCTTCCTTGCTCCTTTGATCCATGGCTAGCCTATTTTCATCTGAGATTACTAACAAACACATCAAGGCATCTTATGGAATCAATGATTAATTAAAATTATCAAATTAAAGGCTTAAAAAGCATGTTTTTACACTTAAGCACAAATACGGGAGAGATTACAAAACCATGCCAATTCATAGGTTAATTACGAGAAAAGGTTATCAAAATACTCTAAATTCAATACAAGATAAACCCTAAAAATGGGGTTTATCAGATACGAACCCCCACTTGGGTAAACATGGCTTTGTAAAACCAAATCCAGTCGACAACCCGGGGGGCATAGAAATTGAGCTCGTACAACCGCTCATGAGGGGCAGGGACAAAAACGTCGTAGTTGGCCTCCTCGTCAGTACCCCCGCACAGGTACTCTGTAAGCTCCTCCTCACCCATCTGGTTCGGGGAGTCCCTCATGTCGGAAACCACCCAAGCGTACGGGTCATAACCCGAGGCGGAGGTAGAAGCTTGGGAGACGATGCAAGGCATACCTACAGTGGGGGTACCACTCAATTAGTCTATGAGGTCGGGAGCTCGAAAAAACCCAGAACTACACTTAACCTATTCTGCAACTAAAATTAAGCATGGCTAAAGCTAAATCCAAACAAAAAGCTACGCTGGAATGGTAACCCCCCTAACACGCTTACTTGACACTAAAGGCCATTCAGTATACAAGATCAAGCAAACAGCATGCATGAAGAAGCAACAAAGGCAAAGGCAAAATGAACATGAAGTAGAAAGTAAAGAAGTGAATGCTTACCTGGATTGGTTGTGACGATTTGAAGAAGAATGAAGAAAGGTGAATGCGCAAGAAGGCAAGAACAACGCTCTGGGAATTTTTGGAGAAGAAGAGGATGGAGACAGTTAGAGCGAAGATATGAAGACGAATGCAAAACTGTTCTAAAACTGCCACTCAAAGAAGCGCAAAAAGACTAGGGGCAAAATGGTCTTTGCGTGCGGGGTTTTTTAACCCATTATGAGCACTTAATGCTCTACGCGAAGAACGAGGCGACGAATGATCATCCCAGCAACGAACAGACACGCGCATAAGAGGCACGTCCCCTCCACGGATAGCCAACCTAGTGACAACGCGTGAGAGAAGAGATAACACGCTACCAACAACCCACACGACTATTGCTGGCGTGTTGGGGGCACTGTTACAGCCTGGCCCAAAGAGAACATGGGCCGACCCGACCCACTAACCACCCGACCCGAACGGTCGGGTGTGAGGCGTTCATTTACCGACCCGGGCACGCATTCAGGACAGCTAGCCACTACAGCTGTATAAGGAAGCTTCGAGGAAGGTGGGTTCTGTCCTTGTGGGACCCACTTCTAACACAGTATATATGAGGAGGGTCCTACCCCTCTCCCAAGGTACGTCATATACACTTTACCCCTTTCTCGCCCGCACACTCAACTGACTTGGGCGTCGGAGTGTCTTTGCAGGTGACACCTTCCTCCACAACAGGAACTCGGGAAGTCGGCTGCTCCAGCTCCATCTCCACCACCCTGAACCAGGCAGAAACCCCACCTTACCACCCGAGGGATCTCTCCAAACCATCCGGTACCTGAGCTATCGAACACAAAGTTTGAACAGAGTTTCAAAATAATACCATTTAACAGACAGCAAAGAAGCTTGAGAGAACGATGATAGTGCAACTATAAGAGACGAGACGACAACGACACTACTGGAAGAGACAACAACGAATTGTTAAGCACGATAGTAGCAAATCTTATTGGTTGCGGACAACAGAGGGTGTGAGTGTACGACTTAGTGAGTTGTTCTTATGAGGTTAAATGGTGAATGTAGAAAGTAGAGAGTATGTGGGTGGAGTGGTGATTGGAGAATGGCAATAGCAGCGTGTCTGCAATGGAATAGGGGCAACTTTATTTAGGAATTGGAGGGTGATTGGAGAATGGCTGCGGATGAGCTTGCAAGAGCCGCTGTACTGACCCATTTTTCTACCATTTCACTTCTATTCTCTCTCTTCCATGGTTGGAGGGTATGGTTGCTACGCTGCGGCTGCTAGAACTGTCATGCTGCTTGCCTTCTGCTTACCAGAAACGCTGTTGGAGTTGCTTGAAACCACCGCCGACTCCATCTCAAGCCAGTTCTGATTCTAGCCCTGGTTTGTTTATGCTTGTTCTATTCTATTTCTGCTACTATAATAGCCTTACCTGTAGAACCTATGCACAATTACTCAAGAGGGGGGTGAATTGAGTATTGCAACAACAATGAATCTTTTTGCGAAAGTTAAAGACAATATACAAAAGTGTTATTGTACTAGTATTTTTCCAAGAGCTTAACTCAATTGCTAAGCATTTATAAGGAGCTTTTACTTTCCATTAGACACCAACTCAAATAAATTGATCAAGCTTTTCACCAATCGGACTTAAGCTATTCCTTAAGTACTTACGAAGCTACTTTTCGATCACAATTTATTTGCTCAAAGGTAAAAGACAATAATATTGAAGAGATGAGTTTGGAGAGATGCAAACGCTATTTAGAGTGGTTCGGCACAATCCTTGTCCTACGTCCACTTTCTTTCTCAATCGCTATTGAGAAGTTCCACTATTGCCAAGCTTCAAGGTGCTCGCGCAAAACCTTTTACAATCCGAGTCCTTAGTTTCTAACACCTCACGGTATATGATCACCACTCGTATACTAACCCACTCCACTTAGAGATACCTTCTCTAAGATTTGCCTTGAGTACTTAGTATACCTCTTTGGTATCCTCACCGACTATAGTGTTTATAACTCTTGACTCAACCTTGGAGATCACACTCCAATTTACAAAGTGTACAAGAAAACAATTCTCAAAGAATTGTTGAGACGAAATGAGTACTCTCTAGAAGAGTGTATGATTACAAGTTTAGCACTATTGAACCAATTGATATTGCTCTCTCAAATTGTGTATTATAACACCTTAAAAAAATGTGTAGAATGAAAGAATATGAACAGGATAGTTTGTAAATACTCAAGTATATGAAATAAGGCTTCAATCCATCTATTTATAGACTCCCCATACCTTAGAAACGTTGGGGAGTTAATGGGATGGAGCCTTTTTGTAAAAACTAGCCGTTTTTTATGTTTTTGAATCATTTGCATCGATGCATAACACTTTGCATCGATGCAAATGTGTCTTTGAAGCTGAAATTTGAATTTTCAGCTAGGTTGCATCGATGCAAACATCTTTGCATCGATGCAACAAGTCGTCGCATGCTTTGCATCGATGCAAGATGAGTGTGCATCGATGCAAACCTTAAAGAATGGCTTAAAATCACTTCAAAATACTTAGGATTGATCTCAAACTTGTTGGAGTCAATTCCTATGCTTTTGTACCTTTGAAAACAAGTTTTAAACCATTTGGCTAGCATCGAATTGCAAGATGTGCATCAAAACATTTTGTGAGTGTGTGTTGAGAGATTTAGCAATTGGTTCTTAACAAGAAGTTACCTAAGTCCTAAGACACTATACTTGTCTTCAAATGTTGTGGACTTGAGTTTCTTGTTGTTGTTGTGTTGCTTTCAACTCTTCATTCCTCAACGTTGAATGTTGGTTGATCTTTCAACATGCTTGTTCATTCAAGTTGTTTGTTGGTTTGTCTTTCATGTCGTTTGTTGGTTTGTCATTCATCAAAACCTACGAATACAAACTTCGCATACAAGCAACATGATTTACAATTTCCCCCTTTTTGATAATGACAAACCAATTTTGAGGATATGCATTTATAAATGATTTTGAAAGCAACAATAATGCACTTTGTTTTATAGAAAGCTTTGGAGAAGACTTCACAAAAAAAATTTTGCAGGAGTTCCCCCTAAATATGTGCATTTGTTCCCTTAAAGGGCGTTTATCAAAGAAAACGATTTAGATATCAAAGTTTTTGCTTAGCGGAAGTCTTTTTGAAATCATTGTTTCGCAAACTTATTTCTTCTTTTCAAATCCTCAAACTTCTTCTTTTTCAAAAGTTCAAAACTTCAAATATCCTCAAACTTTTCTTCCCCCTTTTGACATTATCAAAAAGAAAGGAGTTTGAAATGTGTCATAGAAGCATGCATAAAACAATCAATTTTTTTTAAGTTCAATTTCTCTATTAATCTCAAGGATGAGATATTCCCCCTTTTAAAAAGAATTTGATTTCCTCTTTTTATATATAACAAGCATGCATAATTCCCCCTAAAGAAGTGAAATATATCAAGGCATGCACATTAACTTAAAATAGGGGTACCAAGCCTATTTTGAGTTATTCACCAAATAAGCATACAAGCATTAATCATTAAACAAAAGTATGAAGGAAATATCAAAGTATTTAAACCATAATAGAAATCCTTAGCTTACTAGGAGTTAGTTTAACAATTCATATAATCAAATAAACATAAAGCAATAAAAAGTGACTTGATGAAGAGGAGACAATCAATCTTGGTCTTCATCATCATCATTATCCTCTTCATACGGTAGGTGGATGCCGAAATGCTCATATAAGTCATCAATACGACGATCCAAGCGACCCGTGCGATGATCTACACGAGACACACGACGATTAAGTGCTTCAAGTTGCCTACCATGCTCTACTTCAATCCTTTGGATGTTTTGGTTGATGGATTGTAATTCTCTCATTACATCAACCAAGGAGGGTGGTTCTTGAGCTTGAGGTGCTTGTGGAGGAGCTTGCTCTTGAGGACCTTGTTCATCAACATTTCTTCTTCCCATTTTGTTGAGAATATGAGTGTTGATACAAGATTGAGTTGGTACTTCCTTGGCAATCTCATTTGATACATCAATACCAACATAATCAAAGACTTTAGACCATAGGCAAAGGAATCCTAATCCACCATTCCTATCCTTCATCTTGAGCCTAATCATATGTTGTACTATAAAGTATGGCCAATTAATCTTAATCCCATTCATCATAGCCCACATGACAATCAAATCTTCATCATTTACATTCGCATGCCCGGATATTCTAGGTTGCAATACATAGGTGACTAGATATAACAAAGTTCTATGTTCCGCACTCATTGAATTGCAACTAATTTTGGAGTGAGCTCCTTGTACAAGGTTGAACAAATGCATGGCATTGTCCTTTGAATAACCCCATTCATCAATTGGGGTTTTACCACCTTGAAACAAGTCACCTTGATTTGGCAACTCCCAAATGGTGGCTAACTCATCACCATCTAGCCTATAATCCTTTCTTCCTATCTTGAAGAATAATGTGAAATTTGATTCATCTTCCTCATCAATCTCAATCATGAGTGTACTATAGGCTATGGCAACTAAATCCGGATAATATTTACTCTTAATTTGAACAAAATCCATGAGGCCTTGATGAACTAGAATAGCCTTAAGAGTATCAAACTTATGAATGACAAGAAGGGTCGGATCCAAATACCTCGGAGGAATTTCCTTTCTTTTGGCGAGCCTTGCCTCATAGAATTGAAGATCTTCATTAGAAGCAAAGTACCTTGCCAAAGGATGATCATTTGGAGGTGGAACCACACTTGAAGAGCCTTTTGACTTCTTGATGGTTCTCTTGATTCTAGGCATTGTGGATGATTTTGTTTTATGGGTTTTGTAGAGGAGAATGTGGGGACTTCAAATATGTAATTTGTTTGTAGTGGGTATCTAAATTTTGTGAGTTGTATGAAGCTATATGTGAGCTTGTTTTGGAGGTTATGGAGGTTTGAATGTGGGGATATGAGTTGTGAGGTTGAAGATGATGAAAAAGTGGGGTTTTGTTGCTCAAAAATGCCAAATTCACGTGTTTTTGTGCAATTTGGTCGTGTTTGCATCGATGCAATAGGCTTTGCATCGATGCACATAGCACGTTGTGTGCTTTGCATCGATGCAAAGCTTGGTTGCATCGATGCAACATGCATCATTTTGCCCAAAATCACCAAATTTTCATCCTTTGGTGGTTCTTTCTTCAATCCTTTGAGTTCCATCATGTATATACTCACTTAAACCATTATAAACTTCAATTTGTTGATCCTCCATTGTTTATAATCTTCAAATTCTTCAATCTACCTCAAGATTAATCACTCATTCATCAACTCATAAACCTACAAAACAATGGCTAATTGGATATTTCCAATGCTTAAGTTAGTAAGAGATACAAAAATAGCAATATAAATACAATGAATTCAATCAAATCATATTAGATTAGAATCCAAGATACCAAGTTCATTTCGGATGTTAAAAAAACTTTCTTTACATAAAGGTTTAGTGAAGATGTCCGCTAGTTGTTTACTAGTTTCGACAAATTCAATAACCACATCCCCCTTTTCAACATGGTCTCTTATGAAGTGATGTCTAATCTCAATATGCTTGGTTCTTGAATGTTGAACCGGATTCTTGGTTAAATTTATTGCACTAGTATTATCACATTTGATAGGAATGTGATCAAGCATGAGTCCATAGTCCACAAGTTGTTGTTTCTTCCATAAAATTTGGGCGCAACAACTACCGGCGGCTACATACTCGGCTTCGGCGGTAGACAAGGCTACACTTACTTGTTTCTTACTATGCCATGAAACAAGAGAGTTTCCTAGCAAGTGACAAGTGCCGCTAGTGCTTTTCCTATCCAATTTGCAACCGGCAAAATCGGAATCGGAATAACCAATCAAATCACAAGTGGATCCTTTCGGATACCACAATCCAACATTTAATGTTCCTATGAGATACTTCATAATCCTTTTCACCGCACTTAAGTGAGATTCCTTAGGATTAGCTTGGTATCTCGCACACATGCATACATTAAACATGATATCTGGCCTACTTGCCGTTAGATAAAGTAATGATCCTATCATGCCTCTATACTTCTTTACATCTATGCTTTTACCTTGTTCATCTTTGTCAAGGTAGCAAGTAGTGCTCATTGGTGTGTCCATTGCCTTAGCATTGTCCATTCCAAATCTTTTGAGCAGTTCCTTGCAATATTTGGTTTGGCTAACGAAAGTTCCTTCTTTTCCTTGTTTGATTTGAAGACCAAGGAAGAAGTTGAGTTCGCCCATCATGGATATTTCAAATTCACTTTGCATGTGGTTTGAGAAAAACTTGCAAAGTGATTCGTTAGTTGAACCAAATATTATGTCATCGACGTAAACTTGTACCAAAAGGATATTTTTGTTTTCAATCAAGATAAATAAAGTTGTATCAACCTTCCTGTTCCGAGGGTTACCTGAAACGTGTAGCTCGGTCTTCTGGCAAGGCCCGAGGTGGGGGGTCTGTGACCCGAGCTGGTTGTGCTGAACGGCGGGGGGTTGTACCTGCAATGACACTCCGATGCTTAAGTTAGCATGGGTCCAAGCAGATATCAAGTAGAATTAGAGTATGAGTTATACCTGGGTGCTCCAGTGTATTTATAGTAGTTGGCTGTGATCATCCCTGGATAAGATATTCTTATCTTATCTTATCTTTTGGGAGATTCATCTCTATCTTTGCGGAACCGCCTTTCCCAGGCCCTTTCGGCCTTTAGGTTTTGGGCTTAGTTCCTTCTGATGGGCCTTTCTTTGGCCTGTTTGTCCGAGGTCCGACCTCGAACGTGGGCCTTGGGTCGAGGTCGGGCCTTCTATCAGCTTTACCGAGTTTGGAGAGCTCGGTCAGGGTATGAACAGTGCCCCTGCCCGAGTTCGTCTTTTTTCGGAAGGTCGAGCTCGGGCATAGTAGTTTTTTCAAAATTTGAAAACGGTCGTTTCAGCATTTATTGCTTGTTACCGTTTCTTCCTCGATTTCGGTGCGGCGCTCTGTGGAGGCTTTATTTTTTTGCCCCTTTCTTCATTTTTCTTTGTTTATTCATCACTTCTTTTCGAGCATCTTCTCTTCTTTCTCTCTGTTCTTCGTCTTCCATTTTTTGTGCGTTTTTTCAGAGTTCTTTTCTGCGCCGCCGTTTTTCCTTTCGTCGGAGCTCGTCGCTTTCTTCTTTTCCAGGTTTGCTTTTTTCGCTTTTATTCTTCGTACGCTTCTTTTTTCTGATATCTTCTATGCCCGGGTTGCCCCGAAAAGAGGCGCCGCTATTGCTTTGTATGTGTGTGGGGGGACTCTTTTCTCCGATCCATTTTTGTTATTCGAGTTGCTGCCTTCTTGTTTGTAAAAGAACTTTGCTTTCTTTTGTTTTTGTTGAATTTGGTTTTTCTGCCTTTGTGTGATTTTTGTCTTGCTGTTGTATTCTTTCTTTGTAGGCAAGATTTTTTTATGTCTCGAAAGGTGTTTCAAGCAATGTCGACCAAGATTCCGAGTGGTCTAGGTTGGGTAGATCCTGCTCCTTTAAGGGTCCCGTCTGTTGCAGATTCTGAGTATCTGATTAGGTTCCGTAGGGAGTGTAGTATTTGTGAGAACAGGGAGTCTGAGCGGGATTACGAGTTAGCAGCCCCGGAGTCCGAGGAGAGGGTATGTTTTCCGCCGTTAGAGAGTTCCGAGAAACTTTTCTTCTATGCTTATGATTGTTTCTTCTCCAAGCTAGGTGTCCGTCTTCCTTTCACCGACCTGGAATCCGAGGTCCTTTGGTCTTGTAACCTTGCCCCTACACAACTCCATCCGAACTCTTGGGCGTTTTTAAAGCTTTTCCAACTTTTGTGTCAGATTTTAGGCGTCTCCCCTTCTGTTTCTCTTTTTTCTTATCTGTTTGTACTGACGAAGCCGGGGTCGGGTGCTGGGAAGGTGTCCTGGGTTTCGTTTAGGGCTAACCAGGGTAGAAAATTTTGCACTTTGTATGATGAGTCGTTTCACGATTTCAAAAACTATTACTTCAAAGTCCGGGCTGTTGGAGATGTCCGACCTTTTTTCTTAGATGAGAGTGGGGAGCCTTCGTTTCCTCTTTGTTGGCAAGAGAGTGTGGTGTCGGTTAAGTACACTTTCGAGAGTCTAGATGAGGTGGAACAGGCTTTCGTTGGTGTGTTGAGCAGTCTATGGGGTCGGGCACCTTACTTGGATACGAAGAAAATGTTGGGAGATCCAAGCCTTCTCCGTTCTGAGTTAGGTAGCTCCCGACCTCTTTTTGAGATTTCATTTTCATATTTTGACTTTGTTTTGATCTTTCTGTTTGATAACCTCTTTGTTTCGTTTCTGCAGAGATGCCTTCTCAGGCTGATTCTATGAAGTTTCTCCGTCGAGCGAAGAAATCTGCGGCATCTCGGAATATCGAGGCTGAAGCTTCTCCCCGACCTTCTCCGCAGAAGACTACAATTGGTGTTCAGACTCGGTCGAAGACCATTCCGGTCCCTCAGTTCCGAGCTATAACTCAGGATCCTCCGACCTCCGGACCCGGTCAGCTTTCCCCGACCTCGACCTCGGGTCCTCCCCCCAAGAAACAGAAGACTTCCCGAGAGCCTGCTGGTTTCAATGACAAGGATTTCGATGCTCTCGGTTGGGTTGAGCAGCACATTCTTCCTCAGACTTTTATTTCTACTGATGATGCGTCCATGGAGCATCACTTTCAGTATATGGCGCGGAGTTGTGTTCGGATGGCTAGCCTTCATGCCGCCATTGCTCGGGAGTTTAAGAAAGCTCCCCTTGGGGCGACCAGCTCCCGACTTGAGAAGGCCCGGTCCGAGCTTGATAAGGTTAGTCAGCTGAAGGATGCTAGGATTGCCGAGCTGGAGGAGTCTTTGGAGGAAGAGAAGACTAGGGCTACCGCGGCTGTGGCGGTGGCGAAGACGTCTGAGGAGATGGCGAGGGTGGCGACGGAGAACTATACCAAGCTGTATGCTGAGCTTGTGGAGACGAAGGAGAAGCTGCAATCTGCTCGGGATGACTTTTATGAGCTGGAAGATAATGTGGCCAAGGGTATGGATGCTATGTTTGTGAATTTGAGGGATCAGGTCCGGGTTCTTGCTCCCGAATTGGATCTCAGTTTGTTCAGTACGGATAACATGGTTGTGGAGGGGAAGATTGTTCCTGCCCCTGTTGAGGATGAGGTTCCGATGTCCGACCCCAAGGCTCCGGTGTCCGACCCCGAGGCTCCGGTCGTGAACCCGACTTCACCTTTGGCCGAGGATAGAGTTGGTATGGAGGTTCCAAGCGATGGTGCTGTTCCTGCAGTCCCGATATCCATGTTTCAGCCAGGTGTTGATGAGGAGTCTGGAAAGGGCCTTGATCCTCTGTAATTTTTTGTACTTTTTGTGCTTTTGCCCGACCTGTGGGCTTTTTGTTTTTTGGATGTTTTCTGCAAACATTTTTGGACACCTGTTCTGCTATTTTAGCTACTCTTGTAGCTTTATTATGCCATGCTTTGTGTTTCGATTGTCTCGTTCCGCTTTTATGCTTTTTAGTTGTTCTCGGGTAACAACTTTTTAGCTAGCGTTTTGACTTCTCGCTTTTTGCTTTTTTAGTTGTTTTGGGTAACAACTTTTTAGCTAGCGCTTTGACTTTCTCGCTTTTTGCTTTTTAGTTGTTTTTGGGTAACAACCTTTTAGCTAGCGCCTTGACTTTCTCGCTTTTGCTTTTTAGTTGTTTTTGGGTAACAACTTTTTAGCTAGCGCCTTGACTTTCTCGCTTTTTGCTTTTTAGTTGTTTTTGGGTAACAACTTTTTAGCTAGCGCCTTGACTTTCTCGCTTTTTGCTTTTTAGTTGTTTTTGGGTAACAACTTTTTAGCTAGCGCCTTGACTTTCTCGCTTTTTGCTTTTTAGTTGTTTTTGGGTAACAACTTTTTAGCTAGCGCCTTGACTTCTCGCTTTTCGCTTTTTAGTTGTTTTGGGTAACAACTTTTTAGCTAGCGCCTTGACTTTCTCGCTTTTTGCTTTTAGTTGTTTTTGGGTAACAACTTTTTAGCTAGCGCCTTGACTTTCTCGCTTTTTGCTTTTTAGTTGTTTTTGGGTAACAACTTTTTAGCTAGCGTTTCTCGAAGTCCTGGTTCTTTGCCAGCTTCTTTCTTGGGTCCGAGTTTACTCTCGGACATCGGGATCCTTGAGTACCCCTTTGGTCAGGTCCGACTTCGTTGTTTGGTCGGCCTTTTTAAGTTATTTTTGTAACTTCTTTTCTATTTGGCTTTTTGAGCCATTTCAGAGTTACTTTTATAACTTCTCACATTAATTTGAACCTCGTCGCTTCATTTTTGCCGACCTCGTATGGCCTTTGGCAAATGATTTTTTGCGTTTTGCCGAGCATAAATTAATGCGCCTTGGTGGGGTACTTTTTAGGATATGCTTTATAACGAGAAAGAGAAAATAAAGAAATTTGATTAGTATTAAAAGAAGAATATGTATAAAGTGTTTACCCTTTTGACTAGGTCGGGTGTCCTACTTAACCGGGTGTCTCATTAAAAAACCCTCGTGGGGAAAAAGAGTACACCTCGGGTTAAGTTATTCTAGCTGTAGTATCGTCTTAGGTTACAGGCGTGCCAGGTTCTGGGCAGCTCATTGCCTTCTAGGTCGGATATCTTGTAGTAGCCTGTCCCTAAGACTTCTGTTACTTTGTAGGGCCCCTTCCAATTTGCGGCTAGCTTTCCTTCTCCCGATTTTTGTGTTCCGATGTCGTTTCGGATTAAAATCAGGTCGTGAGTGGAGAAGCTTCGTTTTATCACCTTTCGGTTATATCTGAGGGCCGTTCGTCGTTTTAAGACTTCTTCTCTGATTCGGGCTCTTTCTCGGACCTCGGGTAGGAGGTCGAGTTCTTCCCTTTGTGCCTGAGGGTTACCTCCTTCGTTGTAGAAGATGGTTCTGGGTGATCCTTCGTCTATTTCGACGGGAATCATTGCCTCCATTCCGTAGGCTAGTCAGAATGGGGATTCTCCTGTTGTAGAGTGCGGGGTTGTCCGATATGCCCATAATACCTGGGGGAGTTCATCGGCCCATGCCCCTTTGGCCTCTTGGAGTCTTCGTTTTAACCCGGCCAAGATGACTTTATTTGCGGCCTCTGCTTGTCCATTGGCTTGCGGGTGTTCGACCGATGTGAACTGCTGTTTGATTTTTAGCTCGGCCACCAAGTTCTGAAAACTTGTGTCTGTGAACTGTGTTCCATTGTCTGTTGTGATGGAGTAGGGGACTCCGAACCTCGTGACAATGTTTTTGTATAGGAATTTACGGCTTTTCTGAGCCGTAATAGTGGCTAAGGGTTCAGCCTCGATCCACTTTGTGAAGTAGTCGACCCCTACTATGAGGTACTTGACTTGCCCCGGTCCTTGTGGGAATGGGCCGAGTAGGTCGAGTCCCCACTTTGCGAAGGGCCATGGTGCGGTGATGCTTATGAGGTCTTCGGGCGGTGCTTTGTGAAAATTGGCGTTTTTTTGGCAGGGGGGCATATTTTCACAAACTCTGCCGCGTCTCTTTGCAAGGTCGGCCAGTAGAACCCGGCTCTGACTATTTTCTTGGACAGGGCCCGGGCTCCGAGATGGTTCCCACACATGCCTTTGTGGACTTCTTCGAGGACGCTCTTTGTTTCTGTGGTCGGGACGCACCTCAGGAGGGGGTTTGAGAATCCTCTTCTGTATAATACGTCGTGGATTAACGTGTAGTTCTGGGCGTCTTTTGTAAGCCTTTTAGCTTCTTTTCTTTCGGCGGGGAGAGTTCCCGATTTCAGATAGTTGAGTATGGGGGTTATCCATCCTTGTTGTTGCCCGGATATATTTAGTATTTCTTCCTCCCTTAACACGGAGGGGGATTGTAGAGTTTCTTGGAGGAGACTTCTGTTGTTCCCTCCGGGCTTGGTGCTAGCAAGTTTTGAGAGGGCGTCTGCCCGGGCATTTTGCTCCCGGGTATGTGCTGGATTTGTATTTCCGGGAAGTGTCGTAATTGCGCCTGTGTTTGGTCTAGGTATTTTTCATAGTAGGGTCTTTGGCCTGGTAGCTTCCATTTACTTGTGATGTGACGACCTGGGAGTCGCTGAAGATCGTGATCCTCTTTGCTCTGACCTCTTCGGCTAGTTTTAGTCCTGCTAGTAGGGCTTCGTATTCGGCTTGGTTATTTGAGGCCTGGAACTCGAATTTTAGGGATAGCTCAATCCGTGTTCCTTGATCGCTTTCGAGTATAACACCGGCCCCGCTTCCTGTTTTGTTTGAGGATCCGTCGACATACAGATTCCATGAGAGTGGGGTTCCCGGGGTCTCAGTGTATTCTGCGACGAAGTCGGCTAGGTATTGAGATTTTATGGCAGTCCGGGCTTCATAGTGGAGGTCGAACTCGGACAATTCCACCGCCCATTGTAGGATTCGTCCTGCCATGTCTGTCTTTTGTAGGATGTGTCTCATGGGTTGGTTTGTCCGGACTTTGATGGTGTGGGCTTGAAAGTAGGGGCGGAGTCTCCGAGCTATGAACACTAGTGCATAGGCGAATTTCTCTATTTTCTGATAGTTTAATTCGGCCCCTTGTAGTGCTTTGCTTACGAAGTATATGGGGTGTTGCCCCTCCTCATTTTCTCGTATTAGTGCCGAGGCGACTGCCCGATGTCCGACCGACAGGTATAGTACGAGCTCTTCCCCTTTTAGAGGTCGGGTTAAGATTGGTGGCTGCCCGAGGAATTCCTTGAATTCTTGGAAGGCCTTTTCGCATTCCGGGGTCCAAGAGAAGGGTTTCCCTTTCTTTAGGAGTGAGTAGAGAGGGAGTGATCTTATCGCTGATCCTGCCAAGAATCTTGATAGGGCGGCTAGTCTCCCATTTAGTTGTTGTACTTCTTTGACACACGTCGGGCTTTTCATATTGAGTATTGCTTGGCATTTGTCCGGGTTTGCTTCGATGCCTCTCTGAGTCAGCATGAAGCCTAAGAACTTCCCGGCTTCTGCGGCGAAGGTGCACTTTGTCGGGTTAAGTCTCATGTTGTGTTTCCGGAGGGTGTCGAAGATACTGCTGAGGTCGGCCACCAAGTTTCTGTCTTCTTGTGTCTTTACTAGCATGTCGTCGACGTACACCTCTAGCTGTAGCCCGATGTGTTCTGAGAACACTTTGTTCATTAGCCTCTGGTAGGTTGCCCCTGCGTTCTTCAGCCCGAAGGGCATTACTACGTAGCAGTAGTTTGCCCTTGGGGTTATGAACGAGGTCTTTTCTTGGTCGGGTCCATACATCGGGATTTGATTGTATCCCGAGTATGCATCCATGAAGGAGAGGTATCTGTAGCCCGAAGCGGCATCGACTAAGGCGTCGATGTTCGGTAGTGGATATGGATCTTTGGGGCAGGCTTTGTTGAGATCCGTGTAGTCGACGCACATCCTCCATTTTCCATTGGGCTTCTTCACTAGGACCACGTTTGCGAGCCATAGGGGGTACTTTACTTCCCTAATGAACCCTGCATCCAGTAGTGCTTGCACTTGTTCTTCTATTGCTTGCATGCGTTCGGGCCCGAGCTTCCTGCGTCTTTGTTGGACAGGTCGGGATCCCGGGTATACTGATAGCTTATGGCACATCAGGTCGGGGCTTATGCCTGGTATATCGGAGGCTTTCCAGGCGAAGAGGTCGGAATTCTCCCTTAAGAGGGTTGTGAGTTCCTCCTTTAGGCCTGCCTCGAGGTTTGCCCCTATGTTTGTTACTTTCTCGGGTGTGTTCCCGATCTGGATCTTTTCGGTCTCTCCTTCTGGTTGTGGCCGAAGATCTTCTCGGGCTTGGACTCGCCCGAGTTCTATTGTGTTGACCTCTTTCCCTTTTAGGCTCAGGCTTTCGTTGTAGCATCGTCGTGCTAGTTTTTGGTCGCCTTTTAGGGTAGCGATTCCCTTTGCGGTAGGGAACTTCATACAGAGGTGTGGGGTCGAGACTATAGCCGCTAGTCTGTTTAGGGTTGGTCGTCCGATGAGGGCATTGTATGCTGAAGTGACGTCGACTATAATGTAGTCGATGCTTAGTGTTTGGTTTGCTCGCCTTTTCCAAAGGTAGTGTGTAATGAGATGTATCCCAAGGGGCGGATCGGGGTATCTCCTAGTCCAAACAGGTCAGTGGGATAGGCTTTTAGCTCTTTTTCTTCGAGTTCGAGCTTGTCGAAGGCTGCTTTGAACAGGATATCTGCTGAGCTTCCTTGGTCGATCAGGGTTCGATGTAAGTTGGCGTTGGCTAGGATGATGGTGATCACCATAGGGTCGTCGTGTCCGGGTATTATTCCAAGAGCATCTTCTCGGGTAAATGAGATAGTAGGTAACTCGGGTAAGGGGCTGTCTTCTCGGACATGGTAGACTTCTTTGAGGTGTCTCTTCCGTGAGGATTTGGATGTCCCTCCCTCTGCGAAACCTCCGTTTATCATGTGTATGTGCCTTTCAGGAGTTCGCGGGGTTCGTGTTTGCTCGGCCCGATCTTCGTTATCTCCCCGTCTTCTCTTTCTGGTTTCTTCTCCTTTCTCAGCTATGTATCTGTCGAGTTTTCCCTCTCTGGCTAGCTTTTCTATAACATTCTTTAAGTCGTGGCAGTCGTTAGTAGAGTGGCCGTAGAGTCTGTGATATTCGCAGTACTCGGACCGATCTCTTCCTGCTCTCTTGTGCTTCAGAGGTTTGGGTGGTGGGATCTTCTCGGTGTGGCATACTTCTCTGTAGACGTCTACCAGGGAGACTCGGAGGGGAGTGTAGCTGTGGTATTTTCGTGGCTTGTCCGAGTTGGATTCTTCTTTCTTTTTCTGTTCCCGATCTCGATCTCGGGGCGGGTAGGTTGACTCCTTCCTGGAAGAGTCTCTCAGCTGGGAGGTTTCTTCCATGTTGATATACTTTCCTGCCCGTTCTTATACTTCGTATAAGGAAGTCGGGTATCTTTTGGATAGGGATTGGCTAAACGGTCCTTCTTTTAGGCCGTTTGCTAGTCCCATGATGGCTGCTTCCGTGGACAAGTGTTGTATGTCCAGGCAGGCCTTGTTGAATCGCTCCATGTACTCTCTGAGAGTTTCTCGGTTGCCTTGTTTGATCCCGAGTAGGCTGGGGCATGTTTTGCCTTGTCCTTTTGAATAGAGAACCTTGTTAAGAATTTTTTGGTCAGGTCTTCAAAGCTGGAGATTGATCCTGGTGGCAGGTTGTCGAACCACTTCATGGCTGACTTAGTGAGAGTGGTGGGGAAGGCTTTGCATCGAATCGCGTCGGAGGCGTCGACTAAGTACATTCTGCTTCTGAAATTGCTGAGGTGATGACTTGGATTGGTGGTGCCGTCGTAGAGGTCCATATCTGGTGGTTTGAAGTTTCGCGGTACCTTCTCTTTCATGATCTCTTGTGTGAAGGGATCATGGTTGCTTTCGGGAGTGGTGCCGTGTTCCGTCCGATCTTTTAGGTTGGCCTCTATCTTCCGCAGTTTTTCTTCCAATTCTCTGCGTTTGCGAGCTTCCCTTTTCAGATCCTGTTCAGTTTCCTTCTGCTTCTTTACGTCCTCTTCGAGTTGTCTCAGCCGGCTTTGTTGTGCCCGAACTGTTTCCAGAATCTCCGAACTTTTTTCTCTTTCGGGATTTTGTGGATCTTTGTCTGGGGGTGATGTCTTTGGGCGATTCTGTTTGTTTCCTCCTGGAGTGCGTGGTGATAGAGGGCTGTCCGGCCGTTCTCCGGTGTCAACTTCCTCTTCTTGTTCTGATGTAGCGTGGTTATTGTTGGGAGGGTCGTCCGCCATGGTAAAGGGATGACTTCCAGGTCCCCGGCAACGGCGCCAATGTTCCGAGGGTTACCTGAAACGTGTAGCTCGGTCTTCTGGCAAGGCCCGAGGTGGGGGGTCTGTGACCCGAGCTGGTTGTGCTGAACGGCGGGGGGTTGTACCTGCAATGACACTCCGATGCTTAAGTTAGCATGGGTCCAAGCAGATATCAAGTAGAATTAGAGTATGAGTTATACCTGGGTGCTCCAGTGTATTTATAGTAGTTGGCTGTGATCATCCCTGGATAAGATATTCTTATCTTATCTTATCTTTTGGGAGATTCATCTCTATCTTTGCGGAACCGCCTTTCCCAGGCCCTTTCGGCCTTTAGGTTTTGGGCTTAGTTCCTTCTGATGGGCCTTTCTTTGGCCTGTTTGTCCGAGGTCCGACCTCGAACGTGGGCCTTGGGTCGAGGTCGGGCCTTCTATCAGCTTTACCGAGTTTGGAGAGCTCGGTCAGGGTATGAACACTTCCCTCTTCTAAAACCCTTTTCTATTAAAAACTTGCTCAAACGTTCATACCAAGCTCTTGGAGCTTGTTTAAGACCATAAAGAGCTTTCTTGAGTTTAAAAACATGATTAGGATTTTCATAATCCTCAAAACCGGGAGGTTGTTCAACATATACTTCTTCTTGAATGAAACCATTAAGAAAAGCACTCTTAACATCCATTTGATAAAGTTTGAAGTTATAAGAGGATGCAAAAGCAAGTAACATCCTAATTGCTTCTAATCTAGCTACGGGAGCATAAGTTTCGTCATAATCAATGCCTTCCTCTTGATTATAACCTTTGGCTACTAATCTAGCTTTGTTTCTAACAATTGTACCATTTTCATCGAGTTTATTTCTAAAAACCCATTTTGTTCCTACAATTGTTTGATTACTTGATTTAGGCACCAATTCCCAAACGTCATTTCGTTTGAATTGGTTAAGCTCCTCTTGCATTGCCATAGCCCAATGTTCATCATCAATTGCGGACTCAATGGTAGATGGTTCAATTTGAGAAACAAAAGCACTATATGCAAATAAATTTCTAAAAGTGGATCGAGTTGTTACCCCTTTCGAAACATCACCAATGACGTTGTCTAGAGGATGATCCTTTGAAGTACACCAATCCTTTGGAAGTGCATTTATTTGTGCTTGTGATGGTTCAATTTTTTCAACTTGAACACTATCCTTTGTTGAGCTTGTAGAGGCTTCATTTAAATCTTTTTCTTTGTCTTCACCATTCAAATTTAGTAAATCAAAGTTTTCTACATTTTCATCAAAATCTTTTCTAGCACAACAACGGTTAGTTTCATCAAAAGCGACATGAATACTTTCTTCCATAGTCATGATGCGTTTATTATATACTCTAAAAGCTTTGCTAGTTAAAGAGTAGCCTAGGAAGATTCCTTCATCAGCCTTAGCATCAAATTTGCCTAAGTTATCTTTTCCATTATTTAGAATAAAGCATTTACAACCAAAGACGTGAAGGTGGGAAATATTTGGCTTTCTTCCTTTGTACAATTCGTACGGTGTTTTCTTAAGAATAGGTCGAATGATAATCCTATTCATAACATAACATGCGGTACTAACCGCATCCGCCCAAAAGTACTTAGGAATATTAGCCTCATTGAGCATAGTTCTCGCCATTTCTTCTAAATGACGATTTTTCCTTTCAACCACACCATTTTGTTGTGGTGTTCTAGGAGAGGAAAAATTATGCTCAATGCCATTTTCTTCACAAAAAGTTTCAAAAAGATTGTTTTCAAATTCTCCACCATGATCACTTCTAATAGATGATATATGCAAATTCTTTTCATTTTGAATAACTTTAGCTAATCTTTTGAATGCTCGAAATGCATCACTCTTGTTTGCTAGGAACAAGGTCCATGTAAATCAAGAGTAATCATCAACAATAACTAAAGCATAGTAATTGCCACCAAAGCTCATAGTCCTAGAAGGACCAAATAAATCCATGTGCAAAAGTTGTAATGGCCTTGTTGTTGAAACAATGTTTTTGGATTTAAAAGAGGCCTTTACTTGTTTTCCCTTTTGACATGCGTCGCAAAGGACGTCTTTTTCAAAACGTAGCTTTGGTAAGCCAATTACTAACTCTTTAGAGACCAACTTGCTAAGATGGTCCATGTTAGCATGAGCTACTCTACGATGCCATAACCAAGTTTCATCATTTTACTAACAAGGCATTTCACATCATTTGAGGAAACTTCATTTAGATTAATCATGTATACATTGTCAACACGGTGCCCAATTAGCACAATTTCATTAGTGTCTTGCCTTTTTATCAAACAACATTTGAATCAAAGGTGACTAAGTTTCCTTTGTCACAAAGTTGGCTAACACTAATGAGATTATGTTTGAGACCTTTGACAAGTATAACATTATCTATGGAGGTAGAAGAATTTTACCAACTTTTCCAACGCCGATTACTTTGCCGGTGTTGTTGTCTCCATAGATCACGTTTCCTCCGTTTGTAGGCTCTATTGCGGTGAACTTTGATTCATCGCCGGTCATGTGTTTGGAGCATCCACTATCAACATACCAATTTGTATCCTTAGCTCCAACACGTACCTACAAAACAATTAAAATTGGGATTTAGGTACCCAAGTGAATTTGGGTCCTTGATGGTTAGTATGAGCATAATGCCCATAAGGTGCCCATCTCGTATCTTGACTACGAAAGTTTATATGTTTAATTCTAGTAAAGCATACGGGTGCTATATGACCTACTTTATTACAATAATGACATATGACATTTGGATTATGCATCCTATGCATGTTTCTAAATGGTTGCCTAGGTTGTTTCCTAAATGCAACATCTTTTGATCTATATGCATTGTGATTATAATTTCTAAATGAAGCATGTTGAGGAGGATGTTTAAAGGCTTCATTCCTTTTAGGCATGCTTGCCTTTTGGGCTTGCGGTTGCCTAATAGGAGTTTTAGTATTTTTAAATTTTCCTTTTTCAAAACCTAAACCTTCCTTATTATGAACATGCTTTTGGTTTTTCAACATTTTATCTAAGTTCTTTGAAGATTCATTGAACTTAGCTAAAGTGTTCTTAAGATTTGTAATTTCATTTTCATGCATTTTACAAGATTTGTATGGATCACTACTTGTGCTACACTTATCTTTTTCAAGATTGATATTCTCATTTTTCAACATCTCATTTTGTTTTAAAAGATCCATATTCTTTTTCTTTAGGAGAGAATAATCTTGGGTAAGTTTTGTGTACACCTTAAGTAAGGCATCATATTCATCTTGTAAATTAAAAGAAGTGGAGTTGTCATCACTAACCTTTTCTTCGCTTGCCATTAAGCAAAGATTTGCAACCTCGTCGTCATCGGAGTCGGATTCATCCTCGTTCTCCCATGATATGTATGCTTTCTCCTTCTTCTTAAATTTCTTGTTTTTGTCCTCCTTTTGAAGTTTTGGACAATTGGGTTTGATGTGTCTAACTTCTCCACACTCATAGCATTTTGGTACCTTTGTTTTGCTCTTGAAGTTTTTCTTCATTGCAAACTTATTGAATCTTTTTAATAAGAGTGCAAATTCTTCATCTCCTTCTTCTTCATTATCATCACTCTCTTCTTGTAGTGATGTTGTTTTAAGGGCGAGACTTTTCTTCTTGCTTTCTTCACCTTTTTGTCTATTTAGCATAGTCATTTCATAGGTGAGAAGATTACCTCGTAGTTGATCAAATGTAAGTTGATCATAGAGCCTTCCTTCCACAATGGCGTTCACTTTGGAGTTCCATTTTGGTGTAAGGCTTGTAAGCACCTTGGTCACAATTTGTTTATCATTGTATTTTGTGCCAAGCATGCTTAGATTGTTGAAGATCTTGGAGAGTCTTTCAAGAGCTTCTTCAATGCTCTCTTCATCTTTCATTTTAAAATTTTCCCATTCATGAACCAACATAAATACCTTTGATTCTTTAACGTGGTCGGTTCCTTCGTAAGTGATTTGGAGTTTATCCCAAATCTCTTTAGCGGTTTCACATGTAGAGATCTTCATATAATCATGCTCGTTAAGTGCACAATGAATGAAGTTGATGGCTTTATCATTCATTGCCACTTTCTTCCAATCATCGTCACTATATTCATCTTCTCCTTTCGGTACTTGCTTTGAGACGGAGACTTTTCCTTCTTTAGCGCTTGTTGTCTTTGTTGGAATGTGATTTCCATTCTTAATCACTTTCCAAATTCTCACATCTTGAGAACGGATCCAAATTCTCATCTTATTTTTCCAATAAGAGTAATTTGTTCCGCTAAAAAGAGGAGGTCTAGCGGTTGAGTTACCTTCACTAGTGTTGTTGTTGTTAAAGCTTGTGCTTGCCATGATCTTTTCCCTTAAACGGTTAAGTCTTTCAAAGGGTTAAGCTCTGATACCACTTGTAGAACCTATGCATAATTACTCAAGAGGGGGGGTGAATTGAGTATTGCAACAACAATGAGTCTTTTTGCGAAAGTTAAAGACAATATACAAAAGTGTTATCGTACTAGTATTTTTCCAAGAGCTTAACTCAATTGCTAAGCATTTATAAGGAGCTTTTACTTTCCAATAGACACCAACTCAAATAAATTGATCAAGCTTTTCACCAATCGGACTTAAGCTATTCCTTAAGTACTTACGAAGCTACTTTTCGATCACAATTTATTTGCTCAAAGGTAAAAGACAATAATATTGAAGAGATGAGTTTGGAGAGATGCAAACGCTATTTAGAGTGGTTCGGCACAATCCTTGTCCTACGTCCACTTTCTTTCTCAATCGCTATTGAGAAGTTCCACTATTGCCAAGCTTCAAGGTGCTCGCGCAAAACCTTTTACAATCCGAGTCCTTAGTTTCTAACACCTCACGGTATATGATCACCACTCGTATACTAACCCACTCCACTTAGAGATACCTTCTCTAAGATTTGCCTTGAGTACTTAGTATACCTCTTCGGTATCCTCACCGACTATAGTGTTTATAACTCTTGACTCAACCTTGGAGATCACACTCCAATTTACAAAGTGTACAAGAAAACAATTCTCAAAGAATTATTGAGACGAAATGAGTACTCTCTAGAAGAGTGTATGATTACAAGTTTAGCACTATTGAACCAATTGATATTGCTCTCTCAAATTGTGTATTATAACACCTTAAAAAAATGTGTAGAATGAAAGAATATGAACAAGATAGTTTGCAAATACTCAAGTATATGAAATAAGGCTTCAATCCATCTATTTATAGACTCCCCATACCTTAGAAACGTTGGGGAGTTAATGGGGTGGAGCCTTTTTGTCAAAACTAGCCGTTTTTTATGTTTTTGAATCATTTGCATCGATGCATAACACTTTGCATCGATGCAAATGTGTCTTTGAAGCTGAAATTTGAATTTTCAGCTAGGTTGCATCGATGCAAACATCTTTGCATCGATGCAACAAGTCGTCGCATGCTTTGCATCGATGCAAGATGAGTGTGCATCGATGCAAACCTTAAAGAATGGCTTAAAATCACTTCAAAATACTTAGGATTGATCTCAAACTTGTTGGAGTCAATTCCTATGCTTTTGTACCTTTGAAAACAAGTTTTAAACCATTTGGCTAGCATCGAATTGCAAGATGTGCATCAAAACATTTTGTGAGTGTGTGTTGAGAGATTTAGCAATTGGTTCTTAACAAGAAGTTACCTAAGTCCTAAGACACTATACTTGTCTTCAAATGTTGTGGACTTGAGTTTCTTGTTGTTGTTGTGTTGCTTTCAACTCTTCATTCCTCAACGTTGAATGTTGGTTGATCTTTCAACATGCTTGTTCATTCAAGTTGTTTGTTGGTTTGTCTTTCATGTCGTTTGTTGGTTTGTCATTCATCAAAACCTACGAATACAAACTTCGCATACAAGCAACATGATTTACATTACCATCAGAGTAGCGAGCAGAAGCATGACATTCTAGTAATGAGGGTGTTACAATATGCAACATTCAAAGAATGGAAGCAAAAGGATCATTCTTTGATGACTTGGCTTCTCAGTTCTTTGGATGCCTCTTTCAAGAGTCGCATGCTAAAGTGTCGCCATGCTCATCAGGTTTGGCAAAAGATCATTGAATATTTTGCCAAAATTTTCAAAATCAAGATTCAGCAATTGAAGACTCAATTGAAGTTTATAGAAAAGCAAGGGATCACTGCTACAGAAAATCTCAAAAGAATCAGGATTGTGGTAGATGCAGTAGGTGCAATTGGCTATGAACTTCCTTTCGATTATAATGTTTCAGCAATTGCAGTTGGCTTAACTGAAGATTATGTTATATTCAATTGTTCATCTCTCATATCGTGGGTAAATCAGAATCTTTATCACTAATAGAGGTTAAAGCCCTTCTTCTTGGACATGAAAATATGATAGAAAGATTTTGCAAGTCTAAATTAGGATCTATTCAAGCAAATTTCACTCGATCCTTTTCTCAGTTTTAGAGACCTCCATTCAACAAAAATTTTAGTGGCAGAAGAGGAAGAGGGGTTAGATTTCAAAGAGGAGGACATTTTGGCAATCAAGACACAAGATCTCAATGTCAAGTATGTAGAAGACTTGGGCATACTGCTCTAACTTGTTTTCACATATTTCATCAATCCTACCAAGCATTTTCAAACTCTACTACAGCTTTTAAATCCTCTTCAAGTGCATTACCTCCACCTCCATCTTTTCACACTCCTCGTGCCTATTTAGCAACCCCATCAACATTTCTAATTTAACTTGGCTGTTTCACACTGGTGCTAGTCACCATGTCACTTCTCAATCACAAAATTTGCTAGCTCCATTAGAATATATGGGTCTAGAACAGCATGTGCTAGTAATGGTACAGTTAGTGATATCTCATGTCGGTCATTCATTTATTGTTAATCGTGATACTCACAAGAAATGTTTGCTTGACAAATTGCTTCTTGTTCCTGATATTTCATACAATCTGGTTAGTGACAAGAAATTTGTAAAGGATAACAATTGTTTTTCTGAGTTTCATTCTAATATATATTATGTTGAATCTCAGGACACCAAGGAGATATTACTCCAAAGAGCTCCTAAGCATAGAGTGTATATGTTTGATCACATAACCATTACTAAATCTGCTCCTACATCTCTTTGAATTCTACAAAATCCGATGCCAATCCTTTCATTTTCAATATCTTGTTGCTTTTACTTCTTTTTGGATTCCTATACCTTCTGGTATAAAAGACTTGGCCATTTTGTCTTCAATTCTGTAAAGAATGTTATGAATAAATGTAACGTTGCTTAGACTTATCATGCCGTTACATACATCTTTCATGAACCTTATCATCTTTACCACCACCCCGTACATCTCCCACTACACAAAAATTTCATGAGCAGCATAATGCCATTCATCTTGATAGCATCCCTATTGGTGCTATTGAGATTCATCTTGGAGGTAACACTCCACCCACTCATCCTAGAAATACTTACCCTATGCAAACTAAATCAAAATCTAAAATTCTTAAACCAAAAGCTCTCTGTACTTTTACTTCTCAAGATACTGACTTGGTAAATCAAATTCCTTAGCTTCTTCTGTAACTAAAGCTCTTCAGTCACCTCATTGGTAAAAAGCCATGAGCCAGGAATTAGAAGCTCTTGAAAAAATAAAGACTTGAACTGTTGTCAATCCTCCTAATGAAGCTAAAGTCGTAGGCTGCAGATGGATCTTTGCCATAAAAGGCGTCCCAATGGCACTATCTTGAAGTACAAGGTAAGATTAATTGCGAAAGAGAATCATCAAGTGGAGTGTATTGAATTGATTTTGATCAGGTATTTTCTCCTGTTGTAAAATCATCCACAATTCGAGTTATTCTTACTGTTGCTTTGAGTTTTAATTGGAAAATACATCAATTTGATTTTAATAACGCTTTCTTAAATAGGGATTTAAATGAACTAGTATACATGATACTTCCTCCTAGTTTTAGTAAAGATGATAAATCTCAAGTTTGCATGCTTAACAAGTCTTTACATAGTCTCAAGCAAACCCCCAGGTCGTAGTTTATCAAAGGAAAAATAGACAAAAGTACACCTAAATTTTCACACGGAGTACAGATGTACTCCTGAATTTTTTAATGAGTCATTTGCACACATAAATATAAAATTTCGTTGTCAATTCTACCCTTCCGTGACCTGAGTAAATTTTCCGGCGGTGGTGGAGGCCAGGTGGCACGGTATTGTATGATATGGCCAATTTGAGGTGACACTGTGGAAAATAGAAATATTTATTATGAAATTTGTTGATTTTTTTTTAAAAAGGAAAAAATTTTACAAATCTCTTCATTATCTTCGTTTTCATATTTCAGTGTTGAATGAAAACATGCCCTAGCAGAGAGTAAGCATAGTGAATTTTTGAGCACTTTGCAGTTCGTTCATTGTAGTTCATCATTTGCGTTACATTCTGAAGGCAAAAGCGGTAGGGCAAGAAGCGTGGAAGTCCAAACGCAAGCTTGGGACTAGGAGGAGAGTTCAGAATCAGACGCGATCAAAAGGTAATACTTCCGTCCTTCACATGTATCTGTGTTATGATATGAAAATGCATCAATTTAGTTATTCTATAGTTTGATAGAGGAATTTTTGATAAACAGATGGCAAATCATATAACGTTTGTGTATCATCACAAAGGAAGATTTGAGAGAAATATGAATGGGGTTCTAAAATATGTTGGAGGGGAGGTTGCTGTAATTCCTAGGGTGAACGTGGAAACTCTGAATACATTTTTTATGGTGGGGTTATTTAAGGATTTGGGGTATGTCTTGTTCAAAGATTTTTACTGGGCTGAGAAGGAGGTATCGAATGGTTTGCATTTAATTAGGCTTGACAGTGATGTAGTCCGAATGTATGAATTTGGTATTCAGAATGGAAGAATATGCCACGTTTATTGGGATCATATTGTTGATGTACCTGAGGAAGTTGAAGTGGTAGACGACGTAGATGATGAGCCATGCCCAACTACAGATACCGTTAAACAATTTACACCACAAGAAACCCCAAGAAGAAGAAGTAAGAAGGCAGTCCACAAAAAGCCTACCCCGAAAAAGTTGCTCGTTAAGAAGGCCAATAAGGAAAACGAAATCAACCAAAGTTGCAATGAAACTCAAAACCCAGCATCTCCCAATCCTTCTCCTATAACCCAACCAACGTCACATTCCGAAATCCCAAACATCAACCGAAACACGACCCAGCAGCAAAGTGAAGCAGAAGTCCCACCTCCTAATAATTCACAGCAAGAAGGTCAGAATGAAGTGCCCACCCAACAATCTAAGAACAGTCAGAAGAATAGAAGAGCATCGTATAAGAGGCCAGCACCAACTGGTCAAAGGTTTGTTCAAGGAGGAAGGAATGAGGCACCAAAGATATTTGTTCCTCATATGGAGCCTGATTCCTCTAATTCAGATGATGATAGTGACTCCGACCCTGACTACTATCAGTATGAATCTGAAGATTTACACAGTCCAATGTCATCTGATTGTGAGGATGATTATGATAGTGAACAAGGTGTGTGGCCTCAGGGAAATCCAACAGCACCATTTGGCCAAGTTCATCTGGAGCTTGGGATGGAGTTTGCTACCATGGATGAGTTTAAGAGATCTGTGAGGAAGTACAATATTCAAATAGGAAGAAGCATCAAGTTCAGTAGGGTTGAGCCAACCAAATGTAAGGCGATTTTTTGGGATGAGAATTGTCCCTGTAACATTTACTGCTCTAGGTCAAACGAGCCGAGGAGTTATCAGGTGAAGACATTTGTGGATCAGCACGTCTGTGCTAGAAGACATAATAATAAATCTGCAGATAGAGTGTGGGTTACTGAGATGCTAGAAGAAAAAATTAGAGACCAAAGGGAAATCACTTGTGCGGAGGCCGAAACTTGGTTTAAAAAAGAGTTTAATGTAGCAATTAATTATAAGAAGATCCAGAGAGCCATGAAAAAGGCAAGGGAAAATATAGAAGGATCGGAGAGAGAACAATATGCTGAGTTGAGGGACTATCTTAACTAAATACTACTGTCAAATCCAGGCTCAACAGTGCACTTGGATACCACCTCAATGCCTAACTCGTTGCCCTTGTTCAAGAGAGTCTACATTTCTTTTGAGGCATGTAAGAAGGGTTTTGTCTTAGGGTGTAGACCTTTCATTGGCCATGATGGCACATTCTTAAAGGGCTTCTATGGAGGATAGCTACTCACTGCAATAGGTCAAGATGCTAACAACCAGATTTTTCCAATTGCTTATGCCGTGGTGGATTCAGAAACTAGAGATAACTGGAAATGGTTCTTGGAGCATTTACATAATGACTTGGGCAACTACAAGGTTCATGGTTGGAACTTCATTAGTGACCAACAAAAGGTATGCATTTAGCTGTTGTTAACATGGTTGGAACTTCAATTGTATTAACCACTGACATATTAATTGAATAGGGTTTGATTCCGGCTATGCAACAAGTTATGCTTGGAGTTCATCATCGCTTCTGTGCTATGCAAATTTGGAATAATTTCACAAAGAGATGGAAGGACAAACAACTCAAAGGGACAGTGTGGGAGTGTTGCCGAGCCACTACAACTCAAGAATTTGATGCTACAATGTTGAGGCTGCAACGGATCAATACTGGAGCATGGGAGTATCTGAACAAGCTTGATCCGAAGCAGTGGACAAAGGCTCACTTCAGTGAGTGGCCGAAGGTTGACAACGTTACTAACAACAACTGCGAGACAATCAATGGTAAGATTGTGAAATATAGAGGTAAACCCATCATCACTATGTTAGAGGAAGTAAGGACATATGTAATGAGAATCATGGCTAGAAATAAAAAAAGTCTATATGGATATATTGGAACGGTTGCTCCAAGACAGTTAAGTAGGCTTGAGAGAGAGAAGGAGGAGAGCAACAAGTGGACTCCCACCTGGTCTGGAGACGATGCTGAAGATATATATGAGGTTGAGAAGCATCCAACTAAAGTAACTGTTGATTTGGGTAACCAGAAATGTACTTGCAGATTCTGGCAGCTTACCGGCTTACCTTGTAGGCATGCTTGTGCTGCACTCGCTCTTAGAGGTCGCAAGCCAGAGGAGCAAATCCACAACTGGCTTGGAATGCATGCATACAGCACAGCTTATCAAATGAATATTAATCCTGTGCCAAGCAGAGAATTCTGGGATAAAGCTGATGGCTACCCTCCTCTGCCTCCCCACTATAAAAAGCCAATTGGAAGGCCCACCAAAAAAAGAAGAAGAGATAAGAATGAACAAAGACCAAACTCCAACCCTCACAAACTTAAGAGAAATTATGGTGTAACTATATGTAATTAATGTGGACAGGTATGACTATAGCCCAATAGTTAATATTCTCACTTTAGTGACTATTAATTGACAATTTAGAATTAGTTATACTCACTTAAACTTGTTTTTATAGTCCGGTCATAACAGCAGGACTTGTCAACAAAAGAAGGATGATACTTTGGATGAAGAAGTTGCTCTAGCAGCAGAGGTAGCAGCTGCAGCAGTAAAATCACAAAACCAACAAGAACAGGTGAGGTGGTAGCTCATATTAGAATAAACAAAATTTGAATTACATGTTACCTTACCACCTGAGTTTGTTTTTTTTTTTTTCAGAACACTGGAGAGCCAACATCAGAAGTTAATGTTGCCCAGCCTCCATCTAACAATTCTGGTTCAAGTGTTAGGGTTCAGCCAATGGTCTGCTCTGAGACAATGAATGCTGCAAGTCCTTCTTTGAGAGAAAGGTTCCAGCAATTTATGCCCACACCAGGCCTGACCCGACAACCCATGAGTGGCCCAAGACCCTTACCACTAGCCCCTAGTTTGAATGGCCCAAATGCAAGTAGTCCAAGTGCAAAATGTGGTCTAGCTGCTAAAAATGTTCCAAGTGCAAAAGTGGTAAAAGGTGGCTCAGGTGCAAAGGGTGTAACCAGTTCACAACCAATAGGTGGAAAAAAATCAGCAAGTAGAACTGGAACAATGGCTGCAACTTGGTGCGCGAAATTGTGAACAATACTTTTCACAACTCTCATAATCCCCGGTCATGAACTCCAAAAACTTGGTAGTTCAATTCCATGGCATTACACAACTTCGCACAACTAACCAGCAAGTGCACTGGGTCGTCCAAGTAATACCTTACGTGAGTAAGGGTCGATCCCACGGAGATTGTTGCTATGAAGCAAGCTATGGTCACCTTGTAAATCTTAGTCAGGCAGACTCAAATGTATATGGTGATGAACGAAAATAACATAAAAGATAAAGATAGAGATACTTATGTATATCATTGGTGAGAGCTTCAGACAAGCGTATGAAGATGCCTTCCCTTCCGTCTCTCTGCTTTCCTACTGTCTTCATCCAATCCTTCCTACTCCTTTCCATGGCAAGCTTATGCAAGGGTTTCACCGTTGTCAGTGGCTACCTCCCATCCTCTCATTGGAAATGTTCAACGCACCCTGTCACGGCACGGCTATCCATCTGTCGGTTCTCAATCAGGCCGGAATAGAATCCAGTGATTCTTTTGCGTCTGTCACTAACACCCCGCCCTCAGGAGTTTGAAGCACGTCACAGTCATTCAATCATTGAATCCTACTCAGAATACCACAGACAAGGTTAGACCTTCCGGATTCTCTTGAATGCCGCCATCAGTTCTCGCCTATACCACGAAGACTCTGATCTCACGGAATGGCTGGCTCGTTTGTCAGGTGAGCACTCGGTTGTCAGGCGATCAACCATGCATCATGTTATCAGGAATCCAAGAGATATTCACTAAGCCTCATATGCTTGTAGAACAAGAATGGTTGTCAGTCACCTTGTTCATGAGTGAGAATGATGATGAGTGTCACGGCTCATCACATTCATCAAGTTGAAGAACAAGTGATATCTTGGACAAAGAACAAGCGGAATTGAATAGAAGAACAATAGTAATTGCATTAATACTCGAGGTACAGCAGAGCTCCACACCTTAATCTATGGTGTGTAGAAACTCCACCGTTGAAAATACATAAGAACAAGGTCTAGGCATGGCCGAATGGCCAGCCTCCCAAATGATCTAAGAACTAGATGTCCAAAGATGATCAAAGGATCAAAAACAATCCAAAGATTGAAAATACAATAGCAAAAGGTCCTACTTATAGAAAACTAGTAGCCTAGGGTGTACAGAGATGAGTAAATGACATAAAAATCCACTTCCGGGCCCACTTGGTGTGTGCTTGGGCTGAGCAATGAAGCATTTTCGTGTAGAGACTCTTCTTGGAGTTAAACGCCAGCTTTTATGCCAGTTTGGGCGTTTAACTCCCATTTGGGTGCCAGTTCCAGCGTTTAACGCTGGGATTTCTTGAGGTGACTTTGAACGCCGGTTTGGGCCATCAAATCTTGGGCAAAGTATGGACTATCATATATTGCTGGAAAGCCCAGGATGTCTACTTTCTAACGCCGTTGAGAGCGCGCCAATTGGGCTTCTGTAGCTCCAGAAAATCCACTTCGAGTGCAGGGAGGTCAGAATCCAACAGCATCTGCAGTCCTTTTTAGTCTCTGAATCAGATTTTTGCTCAGATCCCTCAATTTCAGCCAGAAAATACCTGAAATCACAGAAAAACACACAAACTCATAGTAAAGTCCAGAAAAGTGAATTTTAACTAAAAACTAATAAAAATATACTAAAAACTAACTAAAAGATACTAAAAACATACTAAAAACAATGCCAAAAAGCGTACAAATTATCCGCTCATCACAACACCAAACTTAAATTGTTGCTTGTCCCCAAGCAACTGAAAATCAAATAAGATAAAAAGAAGAGAATATGCAATGAACTCCAAAAACATCTATGAAGATCAGTATTAATTAGATGAGCGGGGCTTTTAGCTTTTTGCCTCTGAATAGTTTTGGCATCTCACTTTATCCTTTGGAATTCAGAATGATTGGCTTCTTTAGGAACTCAGAATCCAGATAGTGTTATTGATTCTCCTAGTTAAGTATGATGATTCTTGAACACAGCTACTTATTGAGTCTTGGCCGTGGCCCAAAGCACTCTGTCTTCCAGTATTACCACCGGATACATACATGCCACAGACACATAATTGGGTGAACCTTTTCAGATTGTGACTCAGCTTTGCTAAAGTCCCCAATTAGAGGTGTCCAGGGTTCTTAAGCACACTCTTATTGCCTTGGATCACAACTTTATTCTTTCTTTTTTTCTTTCTTTTCTTTCTTTCTCTTTTTTTCGTTTTTTTTTTTCGCCTCTTTTTGTGTTCACTGCTTTTTCTTGCTTCAAGAATCATTTTTATGATTTTTCAGATCCTCAGTAACATGTCTCCTTTTTCATCATTCTTTCAAGAGCCAACATTCATGAACCACAAATTCAAAAGACATATGCACTGTTTAAGCATACATTCAGAAGACAAAAGTGATGCCACCACATCAAAATAATTAAACTATTATAAAATTCAAAATTCATGCAATTCTTTCCTTTTTTCTCAATTAAGCACGTTTTTATTCAAGAAAGGTGATGGATTCATAGGACATTCATAACTTTAAGGCATAGACACTAAGACACTAATGATCACAAGACACAAACATGGACAAACATAAGCATTAATTTTCGAAAAACAGAAAATAAAGAACAAGGAAATTAAAGAACGGGTCCACCTTAGTGATGGCGGCTCTTTCTTCCTCTTGAAGATCCTATGGAGTGCTTGAGCTCCTCAATGTCTTTTCCTTGTCTTTGTTGCTCCTCCCTCATGATTCTTTGGTCTTCTCTAATTTCATGGAGGATGATGGAGTGTTCTTGATGCTCCACCCTTAGTTGTCCCATGTTGGAACTCAATTCTCCTAGGGAGGTGTTTACTTGCTCCCAATAGTCTTGTGGAGGAAAGTGCATCCCTTGAGGCATCTCAGGGATCTCTTGATGAGAGGGGTCTCTTGTATGCTCCATCCGTTTCTTGGTGATGGGCTTGTCCTCATCAATGGGGGTATCTCCTTCTATGTCAACTCCAACTGAATAACAGAGGTGACAAATGAGATGAGGAAAGGCTAGCCTTGCCAAGGTGGAAGACTTGTCCGCCACTTTATAGAGTTCTTGGGCTATAACCTCATGAACTTCCACTTCTTCTCCAATCATGATGCTATGAATCATGATGGCTCGGTCTAGAGTAACTTCGGACCGGTTGCTAGTGGGAATGATTGAGCGTTGAATGAACTCCAACCATCCTCTAGCCATGGGTTTGAGGTCATGCCTTCTCAATTGAACCGGCTTGCCTCTTGAATCTCTCTTCCATTGTGCGCCCTCTTCACATATGACTGTGAGGACTTGGTCCAACCTTTGATCAAAGTTGACCCTTCTTGTGTAAGGATGTTCATCTCCTTGCATCATGGGCAAATTGAATGCCAACCTTACACTTTCCGGACTAAAATCCAAGTATTTCCCCTGAACCATAGTAAGATAATTCTTTGGATTCGGGTTCATACCTTGATCATGGTTCTTTGTGATCCATGCATTGGCATAGAACTCTTGAACCATCAAGATTTTGACTTGTTGAATGGGGTTGGTGAGTACTTCCCAACCTCTTCTTCGGATCTCATGGCGGATCTCCGGATATTCACCCTTTTTTGAGTGAAAAGGGGACCTCGGGGATCACCTTCTTCAAGGCCACAACTTCATAGAAGTGGTCTTGATGCACCCTTGAGATGAATCTCTCCATCTCCCATGACTCAGAGGTGGAAGCTTTTGCCTTCCCTTTCCTCTTTCTAGAGGTTTCTCTGGCCTTGGATGCCATAAATGGTTATGGAAAAATAAAAAAGCAACGCTTTTACCACACCAAACTTAAAAGGTTTGCTCGTCCTCGAGCAAAAGAAGAAAGAAGAGAGTAGAAGAAGAAGAAATGAGGAAGAGGGAGATGGTGGTGTGTTCGGCCATTTTGGGTGGGTTTGGGTGGGAAAGTGTTTTGAATTTGAATGGAAGGTTAGGTGGGGTTTTATGAAGGATGGATGTGAGTGGTGAAGAGAAAGATGGGATTTGATAGGTGAAGGGTTTTTGGGGAAGAGGTATTGAGGTGATTGGTGAATGGGGGAAGAAGAGAGAGAGTGGTGGTGGGGTCCTGTGGGGTCCACAGATCCTGTGGTGTCAAGGAAAAGTCATCCCTGCACCAAAAGTTGCTCAAAATCACGTTTTGAGCCATTTCTGGCGTTAAACGCCGGACTGGTGCCCATTCCTGGCGTTTAACGCCAGGTTCTTGCCCTTTTCTGGCGTTTAACGCCAGTCTGGTGCCCCTTTCTGGCGTTAAACGCCCAGAATGGTGCCAGACTGGGCGTTAAACGCCCAATTGCTAGGCTTACTGGCGTTTGAACGCCAGCAACATCTTCCTCCAGGGTGTGCTATTTTTCTTCCTGTTTTTCATTTTGTTTTTGCTTTTTTCATTGATTTTGTGACTTCTTATGATCATCAACCTACAAAAAAAAAACATAAATTAACAAAGGAAAATATATAAAATATAATCATTGGGTTGCCTCCCAACAAGCGCTTCTTTAATGTCAGTAGCTTGACAGATGGCTCTCATTGAGCCTTACAAATGATCAGAGCAATGTGGGAACCTCCCAACACCAAACTTAGAGTTTGAATGTGGGGGTTCAACACCAAACTTAGAGTTTGGTTGTGGCCTCCCAACACCAAACTTAGAGTTTGACTGTGGGGGCTCTGTTTGACTCTGATTTGAGAGAAGCTCTTCAAGCTTCTTCTCCATGGTGACAGAGGGATATCCTTGAGCCTTAAACACAAAGGATTCTTCATTCACTTGAATGATTAGTTCACCTTTATCAACATCAATCACAGCCTTTGCTGTGGCTAGGAAGGGTCTGCCAAGGATGATGGATTCATCCATGCACTTCCCAGTCTCTAGGACTATGAAATCAGTAGGGATGTAATGGTCTTCAACTTTTACCAAAACATTCTCTACAAGTCCATGAGCTTGTTTTCTTGAGTTGTCTGCCATCTCCAATGAGATTCTTGCAGCTTGTACCTCAAAGATCCCTAGCTTCTCCATTACAGAGAGAGGCATGAGGTTCACACTTGACCCTAAGTCACACAAGGCCTTCTTGAAGGTCATGGTGCCTATGGTACAAGGTATGGAAAACTTCCCAGGATCTTGTCTTTTTTTAGGTAATTTCTGCCTAGACAAGTCATCCAGTTCTTTGGTGAGCAAGGGAGGTTCATCTTCCCAAGTCTCATTTCCAAATAACTTGTCATTTAGCTTCATGATTGCTCCAAGATATTTAGCAACTTGCTCTTCAGTGACATACTCATCCTCTTCAGAGGAGGAATACTCTTCAGAGCTCATGAAAGGCAGAAGTAAGTCCAATGGAATCTCTATGGTCTCATTTTGAGCCTTAGATTCCCATGGTTCCTCATTGGGGAACTCAGAGGAGGTTGGTGCACGCCCATTGAGGTCTTCCTCAGTGGCGTCCACCTCCTCTCTTTCCTCTCCATATTCGGCCATGGTTATGGCTTTGCACTCTCCTTTTGGATTTTCTTCTGTATTACTTGGGAGAGTACTAGGAGGGAGTTCAGTAACTTTCTTGCTCAGCTGACCCACTTGTCCTTCCAAATTTCTGATGGAGGACCTTGTTTCATTCATGAAACTTTGAGTGGTTTTGATTAGATCAGAGACCATTGTTGCTAAGTCAGAGGTATTCTGCTCAGAACTCTCTGTCTGTTGCTGAGAAGATGATGGAAAAGGCTTGTTATTGCTAAACCTGTTTCTTCCACCATTATTATTATTGAAACCTTGTTGAGGTCTCTCTTCATTCTTCCATGAGAAATTTGGGTGATTTCTCCATGAAGAATTATAGGTGTTTCCATAGGGTTCTCCTAGGTAATTCACTTCTTCCATTGAAGGGTTCTCAGGATCATAAGCTTCTTCCTCAGATGAAGCTTCCTTAGTACTGCCAGGTGCATTTTGCATTCCAGACAGACTTTGAGAAATCAAATTGACTTGTTGAGTCAATATCTTGTTCTGAGCCAGTATGGCATTCAGAGTGTCAATCTCAAGAACTCCTTTCTTCTGACTAGTCCCATTGTTCACAGGATTCCTTTCAGAAGTGTACATGAATTGGTTATTTGCAACCATTTCAATCAGCTCTTGAGCTTCTGTAGGCGTCTTCTTCAAATGAAGAGATCCTCCAGCAGAGCTATCCAAAGACATCTTGGATAGTTCAGAGAGACCATCATAGAAGATACCTATGATGCTCCATTCAGAAAGCATGTCTGAGGGACATCTTCTGATTAATTGTTTGTATCTTTCCCAAGCTTCATAGAGGGATTCTCCATCCTTCTGTCTGAAGGTTTGGACTTCCACTCTAAGCTTACTCCATTTTTAAGGTGGAAAGAACTTTGCCAAGAAGGCATTGACTAGCTTTTCCCAAGAGTCCAGGCTATCTTTAGGTTGTGAGTCCAACCATATTCTAGCTCTGTCTCTTACAGCAAAAGGGAATAGCATCAGTCTGTAGACCTCAGGGTCAACCCCATTAGTCTTGACTGTGTCACAGATTTGCAAGAACTCAGCTAAAAACTGATGAGGATCTTCCATTGGAAGTCCATGGAATTTGCAATTCTGTTGCATTAGAGAACTAATTGAGGCTTAAGCTCAAAGTTGTTTGCTCCAATGGCAGGGATAGAGATGCTTCTCCCATAGAAGTTGGGAGTAGGTGCAGTAAGTCACCCAGCACCTTCCTTGCATTGTTGGCATTGTTGTTGTTTTCGGCTGCCATGTGTTCTTCTTCTTTGAAGAATTCGGTCAGGTCCTCTAAAGAGAGTTGTGCCTTGGCTTCTCTTAGCTTTCGCTTCAAGGTTCTCTCAGGTTCAGGGTCAGCTTCAACAAGAATGCCTTTGTCTCTGCTCCTGCTCATATGAAAGAGAAGAGAAAAAGAAAATGTGGAATCCTCTATTTCACAGTATAGAGATTCCTTGAGGTGTCAGAGGAAAAGAAAAATAGAAGAAAAGAAGGTAGAAGAATTCGAACTTGATTAGATAGAGTTCGAATTGTGCATTAAGAAGGAGTAGTACTCCATAAATAGAAGGATGTGGGAAGGAGGGAAGAGGATTTTCGAAAATTAATTAGAAAGATGTTAAAAACATTTTAAAAATTAATTAATAATTTTCGAAAATTGAAAGTGGAGAAGAAATCAAGTGATTTTTGAAAAAAGATTTTGAAATTAGAAATTAAGAAGATTTGATTGAAAACTATTTTGAAAAAGATGAGGTTGAGAAGATATGATTGGTAAAAAAAATGTGATTGAGGAGATATGATTTGAAAAAAAAAAGATTTGATTTTAAAATTAATGACTTGCCTAACAAGAAAAGATATGATTCAAACATTAAACCTTTCTCAACAGAAAAGGCAACAAATTTGAGATGTTCAATCAAATCATTAATTGTTAGTAAGTATCTTTGAAAAAGGAAAGAAATTGATTTTGAAAACATTTGATTGAAAAGATATGATTTGAAAAAGATTTGATTTTGAAAAACTTTGAAAACTTGAGAAAAAATTGATTTGAAAACAAAATTCTTCCCCCTTTGCCATCCTGGCGTTAAACGCCCAGAATGGTGCACATTCTGGCATTTAACGCCCAAAATGCACCCTTTTTGGGCGTTAAACGCCCAACCAGGTACCCTGGCTGGCGTTTAAACGCCAGTCTGTCTTCTTCACTGGGCATTTTTGAATGCCCAGCTTTTTCTGTATACTTCCTCTGCAGTATGTTCTGAATCTTCAATTCTTTGTATTATTGACTTGAAAAGACACAAATTAAAAATATTTTGGATTTTAATAATCAAAATGCAACAAGAATCAAATAACAATGCATGCAAGACACCAAACTTAGCAGTTGTATACTACTGACACTATATGAGACGCATAACACTCAAGCCAAAAGAATTCAAAGATCAGAGTAAGAAATCATCAAGAATTACTTGAAGATCCTTAAGACACATGAATGAATGCATGCAATTGACACCAAACTTAAGATGAGACACTAGACTTTAAGCAAGAAACATCAAATATTTTTTGTTTTTATGATTTTGTGATTTTTTTGTGTTTTTTTTTTCGAAAATTAAGTGGAAAAAGATATCAAAATTCTTAATGAGAATTCCAGGAATCAGTGCAATGCTAGTCTAAGACTCCGGTCCAGGAATTAGACATGGCTTCACAGCCAGCCAAGCTTTCAAAGAAAGCTTCGGTCCAAAACACTAGACATGGCCAAAGGCCAGCCAAGCCTTAGCAAATCACTGTTCCAAAAGCAAGATTGATAAAAATCATCAAGCTCTTGTGATGATAAGTTGAAGCCTCGGTCCAATGAGATTAGACATGGCTTCTCAGCCAGCCAGATTTCAACAAATCATCATGAAACTCTAGAATTCACCTTCAAGAATTTCAAAAAAAAATACCTAATCTAAGCAACAAGATGAACCGTCAGTTGTCCATACACAAACAATCCCCGGCAACGGCGCCAAAAACTTGGTAGTTCAATTCCATGGCATTACACAACTTCGCACAACTAACCAGCAAGTGCACTGGGTCGTCCAAGTAATACCTTACGTGAGTAAGGGTCGATCCCACGGAGATTGTTGCTATGAAGCAAGCTATGGTCACCTTGTAAATCTTAGTCAGGCAGACTCAAATGTATATGGTGATGAACGAAAATAACATAAAAGATAAAGATAGAGATACTTATGTATATCATTGGTGAGAGCTTCAGACAAGCGTATGAAGATGCCTTCCCTTCCGTCTCTCTGCTTTCCTACTGTCTTCATCCAATCCTTCCTACTCCTTTCCATGGCAAGCTTATGCAAGGGTTTCACCGTTGTCAGTGGCTACCTCCCATCCTCTCATTGGAAATGTTCAACGCACCCTGTCACGGCACGGCTATCCATCTGTCGGTTCTCAATCAGGCCGGAATAGAATCCAGTGATTCTTTTGCGTCTGTCACTAACGCCCCGCCCTCAGGAGTTTGAAGCACGTCACAGTCATTCAATCATTGAATCCTACTCAGAATACCACAGACAAGGTTAGACCTTCCGGATTCTCTTGAATGCCACCATCAGTTCTCGCCTATACCACGAAGACTCTGATCTCACGGAATGGCTGGCTCGTTTGTCAGGCGAGCACTCGGTTGTCAGGCGATCAACCATGCATCATGTTATCAGGAATCCAAGAGATATTCACTAAGCCTCATATGCTTGTAGAACAAGAATGGTTGTCAGTCACCTTGTTCATGAGTGAGAATGATGATGAGTGTCACGCTCATCACATTCATCAAGTTGAAGAACAAGTGATATCTTGGACAAAGAACAAGCGGAATTGAATAGAAGAACAATAGTAATTGCATTAATACTCGAGGTACAGCAGAGCTCCACACCTTAATCTATGGTGTGTAGAAACTCCACCGTTGAAAATACATAAGAACAAGGTCTAGGCATGGCCGAATGGCCAGCCTCCCAAATGATCTAAGAACTAGATGTCCAAAGATGATCAAAGGATCAAAAACAATCCAAAGATTGAAAATACAATAGCAAAAGGTCCTACTTATAGAAAACTAGTAGCCTAGGGTGTACAGAGATGAGTAAATGACATAAAAATCCACTTCCGGGCCCACTTGGTGTGTGCTTGGGCTGAGCAATGAAGCATTTTCGTGTAGAGACTCTTCTTGGAGTTAAACGCCAGCTTTTATACCAGTTTGGGCGTTTAATTCCCATTTGGGTGCCAGTTCCAGCGTTTAACGCTGGGATTTCTTGAGGTGACTTTGAACGCCGATTTGGGCCATCAAATCTTGGGCAAAGTATGGACTATCATATATTGCTGGAAAGCCCAGGATGTCTACTTTTTAACGCCGTTAAAAGCGCGCCAATTGGGCTTCTGTAGCTCCAGAAAATCCACTTCGAGTGCAGGGAGGTCAGAATCCAACAGCATCTGCAGTCCTTTTTAGTCTCTGAATCAGATTTTTGCTCAGATCCCTCAATTTCAGCCAGAAAATACCTGAAATCACAGAAAAACACACAAACTCATAGTAAAGTTTAGAAAAGTGAATTTTAACTAAAAACTAATAAAAATATACTAAAAACTAACTAAAAGATACTAAAAACATACTAAAAACAATGCCAAAAAGCGTACAAATTATCCGCTCATCACAACTCAAATGTAGTTGCTTTGGACAAAGGAGTTTTTTGGCTTTGGTATTCTCATTTGGACCTGCAGATTTCTGATTGGAGTTTAAAAAATTGTTGTTATCATTTAGGACTATGTTTATGGTTTTGTAATTTAGACATGTACTCCTGTGGTTTGGATTTAGCTGATTAGTATTTTGATGTAGACATCTGTTTTGATGCCTATAGGCATAGACATGTTTGCTATTTTGCAAGGTGAAATTGTAGTTTGCTGTTTAAGCCTCTGGCTTCATGACTTGTGTTTCAATTTGTTGTTAATGATAGATTATCATGGTTATGCTTACTTATTGTTCATAATGAATTAGATCTTCAGTTTGTTTTGTTGCACGAAATTGTACTAGAAATAAAATTGAACCAACCATTTGTATTAATAACCTTGAAAAAACCCTTTGTATTCAGATACTAGTGAAAATAAAATTGACAACACAGCCTTCTACTTAGAGGAAATTACAACTTCTGATTAAATGTCTTAATGAACAAACACAGAATACATATACTTATTCCTAAGCATACATACTGCATCCATTTTCTAATGTTCTGTAACTCTTGATTAATCCCATCAATTGTCTGCAACATCTTCTTCATTTCTTCTTCTACCTTCCAGTTGCTTTCTTCTGCAAACCTCCATTTGCTTTCTTCACTCTGCTCCTGAATTCCGCAATCTCTTCCAGCATCAACAACTTCATCAGCCCAAATAAAATAGTCACACCTCAATTCAACCCTCTGCATCATGAATTCGACGACAAATTTTAACCATTTTGCAGAAAAATTAACATTTGTCATCATAAACAAAATCAGAATTCACATACCTCCCATAATGGACGACGAAGAAACAATCTTCCAGGGTTCCACTCTGTAGCAGACTCAAGCATCACTGCGTCAAGTCCATGCAGGCACTTGCCATTGTTGTAGTCAAATTTCTTCTTCTTCCTATTTTTTGGCGTAAAAGACGAGCCACCGCAACCACTGGCACAAGCATGAGGTATATTCTTCCTTCGTTGAGACTGTGACATTTTCATACATTAGAGTTTACAAACTTTGTTACAATAGAAAGGACGAAGATGTACAAAAGAAAATGAAGAGGGTGAAGGAAGAATTTTTTTCCACCCTGTGTCAGGGTTCATATAGTTCGAATAAATTAGAGAAGGAAGAGGATGAACAGTGATTTGATTATTCCCTTTTCTTATATTTATTTCAACAAATTTCATAACAAATATTTCTATTTTCCACAGTGTCACCTCAAATTGGCCACTGGTGCACGAAATTGCAATAACACTTTTGCAATCCCGCACAACTAACCAGCAAGTGCACTGGGTCGTCCAAATAATACCTTGCGTGAGCAAGGGTCGATCCCACGGAGATTGTGGGCTTGAAGCAAGCTATGGTTATCTTGTAAATCTTAGTCAGGATATCAGAAATTATCAGGATTGATTGTAAAAAGCAAAAGAACATGAAAAAGGTACTTGTTTTGCAGTAATGGAGAATAGGCTGAGACTTTGGAGATGCTCCATCTTCCGAATCTCTGCTTTCCTACTGTCTTCTTCATCAAACACGCAAGGCTCCTTCCATGGCAAGCTGTATGTAGGGTTTCACCATTGTCAGTGGCTACCTCCCATCCTCTCAGTGAAAATACGTCCCTGATGCTCTGTCACAGCATAGGCTAATCATCTGTCGGTTCTCAATCAGGCCGGAATAGAATCCAGTGATTCTTTTGCGTCTGTCACTAACGCCCCGCCCTCAGGAGTTTGAAGCACGTCACAGTCATTCAGTCATTGAATCCTACTCAGAATACCACAGACAAGGTTTAGACCTTCCGGATTCTCTTGAATGCCGCCATCAGTTCTAGCTTATACCACGAAGATTCCGATTAAAGAATCCAAGAGATAACTACTCAATCTAAGATAGAACAGAGGTGGTTGTCAGGCACTGTTCATAGTTGAGAATGATGATGATTGTCACAGATCATCACATTCATCCGGATTAAGAACAAGTATTATCTTGGAATGGAAGCAAGCATGATTGAATAAGAAACAGTAGTAATTGCATTAATCCATCAGGACACAGCAGAGCTCCTCACCCCCAACCATGGGGTTTAGAGGCTCATACTGTGGAAAGAAACGTGTAAAAATGTTATGAGGTCATAAGGTACGGATACAATGTCAAAAGGTCCTATTAATAGTAAAACTAGTGTCCTAAGGTTTACAGGAATGAGTAAATGACAGAAAAATCCACTTCCGGGCCCCCTTGGTGTGTGCTTGGGCTGAGCAATGAAGGAATTTCGTGTAGAGACCTTTTCTGGAGTTAAACGCCAGCTTTCATGCCAGTTTGGGCGTTTAACTCCAAATTTTATGCCAGTTCCGGCGTTTAACGCTGGAATTTCTGTAGGTGACTTTGAGCGCCGGTTTGGGCCATCAAATCATGGGCAAAGTATGGACTATTATATATTGCTTGAAAGCCCAGGATGTCTACCTTCCAATGCCATTGAGATCGCGCCAATTGGGCTTCTGTAGCTCCAGAAAATCCACTTCGAGTGCAGGGAGGTCAGAATCCAACAGCATCTGCAGTCCTTTTCAGTCTCTGGATCAGATTTTTGCTCAGGACCCTCAATTTCAGTCAGAAAATACCTGAAATCACAGAAAAACACACAAACTCATAGTAAAGTCCAGAAAAGTGAATTTTAATTAAAAACTAATAAAAATATACTAAAAACTAACTAAAAGATACTAAAAACATACTAAAAACAATGCCAAAAAGCGTACAAATTATCCGCTCATCACAACACCAAACTTAAATTGTTGCTTGTCCCCAAGCAACTGAAAATCAAAATAGGATAAAAAGAAGAGAATATACTATAGACTCCAAAATATCAAAGAAACATAGCTCCAATTAGATGAGCGGGACTAGTAGCTTTTTGCCTCCGAACAGTTTTGGCATCTCACTCTATCCTTTGAAGTTCAGAATGATTGGCATCTATAAGAACTCAGAACTCAGATAGTGTTATTGATTCTCCTAGTTAAGTATATTGATTCTTGAACATAGCCAGTGTATGAGTCTTGGCTGTGGCCCAAAGCACTCTGTCTTCCAGTATTACCACCGGATACATACATGCCACAGACACATAATTGGGTGAACCTTTTTAGATTGTGACTCAGCTTTGCTAAAGTCCCCAATTAGAGGTGTCCAGGGTTCTTAAGCACACTCTTATTGCTTTGGATCACCACTTTATTTCTTTCTTATTCTTTTCTTCTCTTTTTTTTTTTCGAAAATTTTTTTTTTGTGTTCACTGCTTTTTCTTGCTTCAAGAATCATTTTGATGATTTTTCAGATCCTCAATAACAGTTCTCTTTCTCCTCATTCTTTCAAGAGCCAACAAATTTAACATTCTTAAAAACAACAAATTCAAAAGACATATGCACTGTTCAAGCATTCATTCAGAAAACAAAAAGTATTGTCACCACATCAAACTAATTCAACTAGTTTCAGAGATAATTTTCGAAATCCTGTACTTCTTGTTCTTTTGTGATTAAAGCATTTTTTCTTTTAAGAGAGGTGATGGATTCATAGGACATTCATAGCTTTAAGGCATAAACTTAAATTTTATTAATTATGAATTAAGAACAAGACTCAGAAATTAAATATAAGATGAAACTAAAAATAGAAAAAAAATGAAATAATATATATATAAAAAAACGAAAAAAAAAAAAAAGAATAGGCTCCTAATGATAGAGGTTTTCACAGAGTTAGGACTCAACAACCTTGATTTTGAGAAGTGGATGCTCCCTCAGCTTGAGAGGAGAGCTTTTGGCGTTTCATCTCTTGAATTTCACGCCCCTGCTTCTCTTGTTCCTTCAGCAATTTGCAGAGCATGCAGTTTTGATTCTGCTGTTCTTCCTTCAGTTGCTCCATAGTCTCTTGCAACTTGGTGATAGATGCTTCTAGGCTGGACCAGTAGTCAATTCTTGGGAATTCAGGGAGGAATTCCTGCGCCCTCCTCTTGATGGAGTTGTCTTGCACTTGTCCTTCCATTGACTTCTTGGTGATTGGGTGTTCAATGGGTATGAACTCATCTATGCCCATCTTCACCCCAGCCTCTTTACAGAGCAAGGAGATCAAGCTTGGGTAAGCCAATTTGGCTTCAGTGGAATTCTTATTTGCAATTGTGTAGATCTCACAAGCAATCACATGATGCACCTCCACTTCTCTTCCAAGCATAATGCAATGAATCATCACTGCTCTCTTGATGGTGACCTCAGAACGGTTGCTAGTGGGCAATATGGAACGCCCAATGAAGTCTAGCCAACCTCTTGCAATTGGCTTGAGGTCTCCCCTCTTGAGTTGGTTTGGGACACCCTTTGAATTGGTTATCCATTTAGTCCCAGGAGACATATGTCTTCTAGAACTTGATCCAACCCCTTATCTACTCTCACCATCCTCCTATTAAAGGAGTCAGGATCATCTTGCAGTTGAGGCAATTTGAAGATTTCTCTTATTTTGTCCAGATGAAAGTACATAACTTTCCCTCTGACCATGGTTCTATAGGTATGGTAAGCAGTTCCAGTCATTCTCTGCTTATCTGTTAGCCACAGATTTGAGTAGAATTCCTGAACCATGTTCCTTCCAACCTTTGTCTCAGGATTGGTTAGAACTTCCCATCCTCTGTTTCGAATTTGCTCTTGGATCCCCGGATATTCATCTTCTTTCAGATCAAATTTCACTTCCGGGATCACTGACCTCAGACCCATTATTTTGTGATAATGGTCTTCATGTTCTTTGGTTAAGAACTTCTCTTGATTCCAAGATTCTTTGGATTATTCTCTTTCTTGCCTCTTAAATTGGTTTGTTTTCCCTTAGGAGCCATGATATTGATGAATCTTGGCTTAGTGATCACGGAAAAGCACACCAAACTTAGAGGTTTGCTTGTCCTCAAGCAAAAGAAAAGAAAGAAGAGAGAGAGAGAAAAAGGAAATTCGAATGGTGTGGGTAAAGGGGGTTCCAAACGTGAATTTATAAGGGAGGGGAGAAGAGATTTCGAAAAAAAAGAAAAATTTGAAATGAGATTTGAGAAGATATGAAAAGAAATAGAGAAAAGGGTGAGTTTTTGAAGAAGATTTGTGATTAATTTGAAATAGATTTGAAGAATGGTTTTGATTTGTGAAGATTTGAAAGTGAATGATGGAAGGTTGAAGTGCATTTATATAGAAGAGTATGGTTAAAAAGAGGAAAGTTTGAAAAAATTTGAGTTGAAAACAAAAATGTGGTCCCCCCACCTTTCTGGCGTTAAACGCCCAGAATGGCACCCATTCTGGCGTTTAACGCCCATTTGCTACCCTTTTTGGGCGTTTAACGCCCAGCCAGGTGCCCTGGCTGGCGTTAAACGCCAGAAATCCTTTGTCACTGGGCATTTTTTCAAAACGCCCAGGATGCTGCACACCTGGCGTTAAACGCCCAGAATGGTGCCCATTCTGGCGTTTAACGCCCAAAATGGTACCATTACTGGCGTTAAACGCCCAGAATGGTACCCATTCTGGTTTAACGCCCAAATGCCCCTTACTGGCGTTTTTTCGCCAGTAAGCTCATTTTCTCTGCTTTTTGAGCTGAATCCTTCTGTAACTCTGTGAATTCCTTTATTTTTGATACTTGCCTCTGTAAGAACTAATCATATACCTTCCTAATGACTGGGTTGCCTCCCAGCAAGCGCTTCTTTACTGTCTTTAGTTGGACTTTTACTGAGAATCACTCAAGCCTCAGTTTTGAGCATTCCTGCTCAAAATTTCCTTCAAGATAGTGCTTGATTCTCTGTCCATTTACAATGAACTTTCTGTCAGACTCAGTATCTTGAAGCTCAACATATCCATATGGTGAGACTCCTGTAATCACATACGGACCCCTCCACCGGGATTTGAGTTTTCCTGGAAATAATTTGAGCCTGGAGTTGAAGAGCAGAACTTTTTGTCCTGGCTCAAAGACTCTGGTTGACAATCTCTTGTCATGCCACTTCTTTGCCTTTTCCTTATAAATTTTTGCATTTTCAAAGGCATTGAGTCTGAACTCCTCTAGCTCATTTAGCTGGAGCAGTCTTTTCTCACCAGCTAACTGAGCATCCATGTTTAGGAATCTGGTTGCCCAGTAGGCTTTATGTTCCAGTTCCACAGGCAAATGACAGGCCTTCCCATATACTAGTTGGTATGGGGAGGTTCCTATAGGAGTCTTGAATGCTGTTCTATATGCCCACAGAGCATCATCCAAGCTCTTTGCCCAATCCTTTCTTCGGGCCATTACAGTCCGTTCTAGGATTCTTTTTAGCTCTCTGTTAGAGACTTCTTCTTGCCCATTTGTCTGTGGATGATACGGAGTTGCCACTTTATGGCTAATTCCATATCTAACCATAGCAGAGTATAGCTGTTTGTTGCAGAAATGAGTGCCCCCATCACTGATTAGCACTATGGGAACGCCAAACCTGCTGAAAATGTTTTTCTGGAGGAATTTCAGTACGGTTTTGGTATCATTAGTGGGTGTAGCAATTGCTTCTACCCACTTAGATACATAGTCCACTGCCACCAGAATGTAAGTGTTTGAGTATGATGGTGGGAATGGCCCCATGAAGTCAATTCCCCATACATCAAACAATTCTATCTCTAATATCCTTGTTGAGGCATGGCATATCCGTGAGGCAGGTTACCAGCTCTTGGCAACTGTCACAGTTACGCACAAACTCTCGGGAATCTTTATAGAGAGTAGGCCAGTAGAAGCCGCACTGGAGAACTTTAGTGGCTGTTCGCTCACTTCCAAATGTCCCCCATACTGTGATCCATGGCAGTGCCATAGGATCCTTTGTGCTTCTTCTCTGGGTACACATCTGCGGATCACTCCGTCAGCACATCTCTTAAAGAGATATGGTTCATCCCAAAGGTAGTACTTGGCATCTGAAATCAATTTCTTTCTTTGCACACTGCTGTACTCCTTGGGTATGAACCTTACAGCTTTATAGTTTGCAATGTCTGCAAACCATGGAGCTTCCTGGATGGCAAAGAGTTGCTCATCTGGGAAAGTCTCAGAGATCTCAGTAGAAGGGAGGGACGTCCCAGCTACTGGGTCTATCCGGGACAGATGATCAGCCACTTGGTTCTCTGTCCCTTTTCTGTCTCTTATTTCTATATCAAACTCTTGCAGAAGCAACACCCATCTGATAAGCCTGGTTTTGAATCCTGCTTTGTGAGTAAGTATTTAAGAGCAGGGTCAGTGTACACAATCACCTTTGATCCCACTAAGTAAGATCTAAACTTGTCAATGGCATAGACCACTGCAAGTAATTCTTTTTCTGTGGTTGTGTAATTCTTCTGTGCATCATTTAGAACACGGCTAGCATAATAAATGACATGCAGAAGTTTGTTATGCCTATGTCCCAACACTGCACCAATGGCATGATCACTGGCATCACACATTAATTCAAATGGTAATGCCCAATCTGGTGCAGAGATGACTGGTGCTGTGACCAGCTTAGCTTTCAGGGTCTCAAATGCCTGCAAACACTGTGTGTCAAACACAAATGGCGTGTCAGCAGCTAGCAGGTTACTTAAAGGTTTTGCAATTTTCGAAAAATCCTTGATAAACCTTCTATAGAATCCTGCATGCCCCAGAAAGCTTCTGATTGCCTTAACATTGGCAGGTGGTGGTAATTTTTCAATTACCTCTACCTTTGCCTTATCCACCTCTATTCCCTGCTTGAAATTTTGTGCCCAAGGACAATTCCTTCAGTCACCATAAAGTGACATTTCTCCCAGTTTAAAACTAGGTTAGTCTCTTGGCATCTTTTCAGGACAAGTGCTAGGTGATTAAGACATGAGCTAAATGAGTCTCCATATACTGAAAAGTCATCCATGAAGACTTCCAGAAATTTCTCTACCATATCTGAGAAGATAGAGAGCATGCACCTCTGAAAGGTTGCAGGTGCATTGCACAGACCAAAAGGCATCCTCCTATAGGCAAACACGCCAGAAGGGCAAGTAAATGCTGTTTCTCTTGGTCCTGAGGATCTACTGCAATTTGGTTGTAGCCTGAATAGCCATCCAAAAAGCAGTAATAATCATGACCAGCTAGTCTTTCTAGCATTTGGTCTATGAATGGTAAAGGAAAATGATCCTTTCTGGTAGCTGTATTGAGCCTTCTGTAATCAATACACATGCGCCACCCTGTGACTGTCCTTGTAGGAACCAGTTCATTTTTTTCATTATGAACCACTTCATGGGGGACAACTTGGACAGGGCTCACCCAGGGGCTATCAGAAATAGGATAAATAATCCCAGCCTCTAGTATTTAGTGACCTCTTTCTGCACCACCTCCTTCATGGCTGGATTAGCCTCCTCTGTGGTTAAACCACTGGTTTGGCATTATCCTCCAACAGGATCTTGTGCATGCATCTAGCTGGGCTAATACCCTTGAGATCACTGATGGACCACCCAAGAGCTGTCTTGTGTGTCCTTAGCACTTTAATCAGTGCTTCCTCTTCCTGTGGATTTAAAGCAGAGCTTATAATCACTGGAAAAGTGTCACCCTCTCCCAGAATGCATATTTCAGGGATGATGGTAGTGGTTTGAGTTCAGGCTTAGGAGGCTTATCCTCTTCCTGAGGAATTTTCGAAAATTCCTTTGCCTCCTCTGGTTCTTCTTGATCAGGTTGAGCATCTTTGAAGATGTCCTCAAGCTCTGATTCTAGGCTTTCAGCCATATTGATCTCTTCTACCAGAGAGTCAATAATGTCAGCGCCCATGCAGTCCTCTGGTGTGTCTGGATGCTGCATAGCTTTTACAGCATTCAACTTGAACTCATCCTCATTGACTCTCAAGGTTACTTCCCCCTTTTGTACATCAATGAGAGTTCGTCCAGTTGCTAGGAAAGGTCTTCCTAGAATGAGAGTTGCACTCTTGTGCTCCTCCATTTCCAGTACCACAAAGTCAGTTGGAAAGGCAAATGGCCCAACCTTGACAATCATGTCCTCTATTATGCCTGATGGGTGTTTAATGGAGCCATCAGCAAGTTAGAGGCATATCCTGGTTGGTTTGACTTCTCCAATCAACCCAAGCTTTCTGATAGTGGATGCAGGTATTAAATTGATGCTTGCTCCAAGATCACATAGGGCTGTCTTGGTGCAAGTGCCTTCTAATGTGCATGGTATCAGAAAGCTTCCAGGATCTTGAAGCTTTTCTGGTAAGCTTTTTAGAATGACTGCACTGCATTCTTCAGTGAGAAACACTTTTTCAGTTTCTCTCCAATCCTTCTTATGACTTAAGATTTCCTTCATGAATTTAGCATAAGAAGGTATTTGCTCAAGTGCCTCTGCAAACGGAATCTTTATTTCAAGAGTCCTTAAATAATCTGCAAAGCGGGCAAATTGCTTATCCTGTTCCGCTTTGCGGAGTTTCTGAGGATAAGGCATCTTGGCTTGATATTCTTCAACCTTAGATGCTGCAGGTTTATTCCTTACAGAAGTGGTTGAAGAAGCCTTGTTAGAGGGATCACTGTCAGCACTCTTAGGTGTCTGATTTTCCCTTGGCGTTTGAACGCCAGGAATGGGTGGAAAATGGGCGTTTAACGCCAACTTTTCCCCCTTTTCTGGCGTTTGAACGCCAGAACTGGGCAAGGAATGGGCGTTTAACGCCAGTTTTCCTTCCCTTTCTGGCGTTTGAACGCCAATATTCCTCTCTGGGCTCTTACTGTCCTCAGAGGGATTTTGAACAGAGGTTTGGTTGTCCTCTGTCACTTGTTCCTTGTTTGGCTTTTTACTCTTTTGAACAGTGTTATTCAAGGTCTTTCCACTCCTCAATTGAGCTGCTTGACACTCCTCTGTTATTTAATTGTTTAGATATTTGCTGTTTTGCTTGATTCAACTGTAGTTCTATGCTCTTATTAGCAACTTTAGTTTCATGGAGCATCTCTTTAAATTCTGCTAACTGTTCTGTCATCAGGAGCAATTGTTGATTAAGCTCATTCATCTGTTCTTGAGGATTAGGATCAGTGACTAATGCCATGACTTCCTCCTTTGGAACGAACTCATTGCTAGAATACAAGTATTGGTTTCTAGCAACAGTGTCTATAAGCTCTTAAGCTTCTTCAATTGTCTTCCTCATGTGTATAGATCCACCAGCTGAGTAGTCTAAAGACATCTGAGCTTTTTCTGTAAGACCATAGTAGAAAATGTCTAACTGGACCCACTCTGAAAACATTTCAGAGGGACATTTCCTTAGCATACCTCTATACCTCTCTCAGGCATTATAAAGGGATTCATTATCCTCTTGTTTAAAGCCTTGGATGTCCAGCCTTAGCTGTGTCATCCTCTTTGGAGGGTAAAAATGATTCAGGAATTTGTCTGACAACTGTTTCCATGTCTTTATGCTTGCTGTAGGTTGGTTATTCAACCACCTTTTAGCTTGATCTTTTACAGCAAATGGAAACAGTAATAGTCTGTAGACATCCTGATCTACCTCTTTATCATGTACTGTGTCAGCAATTTGTAAAAATTGTGCCAGAAACTCAGTAGGTTCTTCCTGTGGAAGACCGGAATATTGGCAATTTTGCTGCACTATGATAATGAGTTGAGAGTTTAGCTCAAAGCTGCTTGCTTTGATGGGAGGTGTACAGATGCTACTCCCATATGCAGCTGTAATGGGGTTAGCATATGACCCCAGAGTCCTCTTGGACTGATTAATTCCACTTAAGTCCATAATGGACAAAAGGGAAATGATAATGATTGCAAAGAGATAAATTTTGTTTATTTTTTTTTTTTGAATAACCGAAAAAAATTAAAATGAAATAAAATAGAAATAAAAAAATTCGAAAATCAAAAGGAAAATGAAATCAAAGAAAATTGAGAACTGAATCAATTAGTAAAAAAAAGATTTTGAAAACAGCAATTAAAAAGATATGATTGAAAAAATTTTTATGAAGAAGATTTGATTTTTAAAAAGAGGAAAGAGAAAAACAGCAAAAAGACACCAAACTTAAAATTTTAGAAAATCAAACACTAATTTTTTCGAAAATTTTAAAGGAAGAACACAAAGAGGACACCAAACTTAGAACTTTTATAGATCAAAAAGAAACTAAGGACATGCAAATTCGAAAAACTAAAAGAAAAACAAAAGCATGCAATTGACACCAAACTTAAAATATGAACTAGACTCAACTAAAAGACTCTAAACCAACAAAAATAAAACAGTCCTAATCTAAGCAACAAAATAAACCGTCAGTTGTCCAAACTCGAACAATCCCCGGCAACGGCGCCAAAAACTTGGTGCACGAAATTGCAATAACACTTTTGCAATCCCGCACAACTAACCAGCAAGTGCACTGGGTCGTCCAAGTAATACCTTGCGTGAGCAAGGGTCGATCCCACGGAGATTGTCGGCTTGAAGCAAGCTATGGTTATCTTGTAAATCTTAGTCAGGATATCAGAAATTATCAGGATTGATTGTAAAAAGCAAAAGAACATGAAAAAGGTACTTGTTTTGCAGTAATGGAGAATAGGCTGAGGCTTTGGAGATGCTCCATCTTCCGAATCTCTGCTTTCTGATGAGCGGATAATTTGTATGCTTTTTGGCATTGTTTTTAGTAGGTTTTTGGTGTCTTTTAGTTAGTTTTTAGTATATTTTTATTAGTTTTTAATTAATATTCACTTTTCTGGACTTTACTATGAGTTTGTGTGTTTTTCTGTGATTTCAGGTATTTTCTGGCTGAAATTGAGGGTCCTGAGCAAAAATCTGATCCAGAGACTGAAAAGGACTGCAGATGCTGTTGGATTCTGACCTCCCTGCACTCGAAGTAAATTTTCTGGAGCTACAGAAACCCAATTGGCGCGCTCTCAACGGCATTGGAAAGTAGACATCCTGGGCTTTCCAGCAATATATAATAGTCCATACTTTGCCTAAGATTTGATGGCCCAAACCGGCGCTCAAAGTCACCTACAGAAATTCCAGCGTTAAACGCCGGAACTGGCATAAAATTTGGAGTTAAACGCCCAAACTGGCATGAAAGCTGGCGTTTAACTCCAGAAAAGGTCTCTACACGAAATTCCTTCATTGCTCAGCCCAAGCACACACCAAGTGGGCCCGGAAGTGGATTTTTCTGTCATTTACTCATTTCTGTAAACCTTAGGACACTAGTTTACTACTTATAGGATCTTTTGACATTGTACTCGTACCTTATGACCTCATAACATTTTGTATACGTTTCTTCCACAGTATGAGCCTCTAAACCCCATGGTTGGGGTGAGGAGCTCTGCTGTGTCTTGATGGATTAATGCAATTACTACTGTTTCTTATTCAATCATGCTTGCTTCCATTCTAAGATAACACTTGTTCTTAATCCGGATGAATGTGATGATCCGTGACAATCATCATCATTCTCAACTATGAACATGTGCCTGACAACCACCTCTGTTCTATCTTAGATTGAGTAGTTATCTCTTGGGTTCTTTAATCGGAATCTTCGTGGTATAGCAGGACCTGATGGCAGCATTCAAGAGAATCCGGAAGGTCTAAGCCTTGTCTGTGGCATTCTGAGTAGGATTCAATGATTGAATGACTGTGACGTGCTTCAAACCTGTAACCTACTGGGCGTTAGTGACAGACGCAAAAGAGGGATTCTATTCCGGTAGGGGAGGGAACCAAACCGGTGATTGGCAGTACTGTGACAGAGTGCGTGCATTAGCTTTCACTGCGCGGATGGGAGATAGCTGCTGACAACAGTGAAACCCTACACGAGCTTGCCATGGAAGGAGACTTGCGTGTTTGATGAAGAAGACAGTAGAAAAGCAGAGATTCAGAAGATGGAGCATCTCCAAACCTCAACCTATTCTCCATTACTGCAAAACAAGTAATCATTTCATGTTCTTTTGCTTTTCACAATCAATCCTGATAATTTCTGATCTCCTGACTAAGATTTACAAGATAACCATAGCTTGCTTCAAGCCGACAATCTCCGTGGGATCGACCCTTGCTCACGCAAGGTATTACTTGGACGACCCAGTGCACTTGCTGGTTAGTTGTGCGGGATTGCAAAAGTGTGATTGCAATTTCGTGCACCAAGTTTTTGGCGCCGTTGCCGGGGATTGTTCGAGTTTGGACAACTGACGGCTTATCTTGTTGCTTAGATTAGGACTGTTTTCTTTTTGTTGGTTTAGAGTCTTTTAGTTGAGTCTAGTTTCATATTCTAAGTTTGGTGTCAATTGCATGCTTTTTGTTTTTCCTCTTTTAATTTTCGAATTTTGCATGTCCTTAGTTCCTTTTTGATCTATAAAAGTTCTAAGTTTGGTGTCCTTTTTGTGTTTTTCCTTTAAAATTTTCGAAAATTTAGTGTTTGATTTTCTAAAAATTTTAAGTTTGGTGTCTTTTTGTGTTTTTCTCTTTCCTCTTTTTAAGAATCAAATCTTTTTCATAAAAATTTTTTTCAATCATATCTTCCTAATTGCTGTTTTCAAAATCTTTTTTTTACTAATTGATTCAGTTCTCAATTTGCTTTGATCTTATTTTATTTTTAATTTTCGAATTTTATTTTCCTTTTAACTTAATTTATTTTATTTTAATTTTCTTTTTTTCGGTTATTTCAAAAATAAATAAAAATAAACAAAATTTATCTCTTTGCAATCATTATCATTTCCCTTTTGTCCATTATGGACTTAAGTGGAATTAATCAGTCCAAGAGGACTCTGGTGTCTTATGCTAACCCCATTACAGCTGCATATGGGAGTAGCATCTGTATACCTCCCATCAAAGCAAGCAGCTTTGAGCTAAATCCTCAACTCATTATCATAGTGCAGCAAAATTGCCAGTATTCCGGTCTTCCACAGGAAGAACCTACTAAGTTTCTGGCACAGTTCTTACAAATTGCTGACACAGTACATGATAAAGAGGTGGATCAGGATGTCTATAGACTATTACTGTTTCCATTTGCTGTAAAAGATCAAGCTAAAAGGTGGTTAAATAACCAACCTACAGCAAGCATAAAGACATGGAAACAGTTATCAGACAAATTCCTGAATCATTTTTACCCTCCAAAAAGGATGACACAGCTAAGGCTGGACATCCAAGGCTTTAAACAAGAGGATAATGAATCCCTTTATAATGCCTGGGAGAGGTATAGAGGTATGCTAAGAAAATGTCCCTCTGAAATGTTTTCAGAGTGGGTCCAGTTAGACATTTTCTACTATGGGCTTACAGAGAAAGCTCAGATGTGTTTAGACCACTCAGCTGGTGGATCTATACACATGAGGAAGACAATTGAAGAAGCTCAAGAGCTCATAGACACTGTTGCTAGAAACCAATACTTGTATTCTAGCAATGAATTCGTTCCAAAGGAGGAAGTCATGGCATTAGTCACTGATCATAATCCTCAAGAACAGATAATGGAGCTTAATCAACAACTACTCCTGATGACAGAACAGTTAGCAGAATTTAAAGAGATGCTCAGTGAAACTAAAGTTGCTAATAAGAGCATGGAACTACAGTTGAATCAAGCAAAACAGCAAATATCTAAACAAATAACAGAGGAGTGTCAAGCAGTTCAATTGAGGAGTGGAAAGACCTTGAATAACACTGTTCAAAAGAGTAAAAAGCCAAACAAGGAACAAATGACAGAGGACAACCAAACCTCTGTTCAAAATCCCTCTGAGGACAGTAAGAGCCCAGAGAGGAATATTGGCGTTCAAACGCCAGAAAGGGAAGGAAAGCTGGCGTTAAACGCCCATTCCTTGCCCAGTTCTGGCGTTCAAACGCCAGAAAAGGGGGAAAAGTTGGCGTTTAACGCCCATTTTCCACCCATTCCTGGCGTCCAAACGCCCACGGGGGATCAGACACCTGAGAGTGCTGATAATTATCCCTCTAACAAGGCTTCTTCAACCACTTCTGTAAGGAATAAACCTGCAGCATCTAAGGTTGAAGAATATCAAGCCAAGATGCCTTATCCTCAGAAACTCCGCAAAGCGGAACAGGATAAGCAATTTGCCCGCTTTGCAGACTATTTAAGGACTCTTGAAATAAAGATTCCGTTTGCAGAGGCACTGGAGCAAATACCTTCTTATGCTAAATTCATGAAAGAAATCTTGAGTCATAAGAAGGATTGGAGAGAAACTGAAAGAGTATTTCTCACTGAAGAATGCAGTGCAGTCATTCTAAAGAGCTTACCAGAAAAGCTTCAAGATCCTGGAAGCTTTCTGATACCATGCACATTAGAAGGCACTTGCACCAAGACAGCTTTATGTGATCTTGGAGCAAGTATCAATTTAATACCTGCATCCACTATCAGAAAGCTTGGGTTGATTGGAGAAGTCAAACCAACCAGGATATGCCTCCAACTTGCTGATGGCTCCATTAAACACCCATCAGGCATAATAGAGGACATGATTGTCAAGGTTGGGCCATTTGCCTTTCCAACTGACTTTGTGGTGCTGGAAATGGAGGAGCACAAGAGTGCAACTCTCATTCTAGGAAGACCCTTCCTAGCAACTGGACGAACTCTCATTGATGTACAAAAGGGTGAAGTAACCTTGAGAGTCAATGAGGATGAGTTCAAGTTGAATGCTGTAAAAGCTATGCAGCATCCAGACACACCAGAGGACTGCATGGACGCTGACATTATTGACTCTCTGGTAGAAGAGGTCAATATGGCTGAAAGCCTAGAATCAGAGCTTGAGGACATCTTCAAAGATGCTCAAACTGATCAGGAAGAGCCAGAGGAGGCAAAGGAATTTTCGAAAATTCCTCAGGAGGAGGATAAGCATCCTAAGCCTGAACTCAAACCACTACCATCATCCCTGAAATATGCATTTCTGGGAGAGGGTGACACTTTTCCAGTGATTATAAGCTCTGCCTTAAATTCACAGGAAGAGGAAGCACTGATTAAAGTGCTAAGGACACACAAGACAGCTCTTGGGTGGTCTATAAGTGATCTTAAGGGCATTAGCCCAGCTAGATGCATGCACAAGATCCTATTGGAGGATAATGCCAAACCAGTGGTTCAACCACAGAGGAGGCTAAATCCTGCCATGAAGGAGGTGGTGCAGAAAGAGGTCACTAAATTACTAGAGGCTGGGATTATTTATCCTATTTCTGATAGCCCCTGGGTGAGCCCTGTCCAAGTTGTTCCCAAAAAGGGAGGCATGACAGTGGTTCATAATGAAAAAAATGAACGGGTTCCTACAAGGACAGTCACAGGGTGGCGCATGTGTATTGACTACAGAAGACTCAATACAGCCACCAGAAAGGACCATTTTCCTTTACCATTCATAGACCAAATGCTAGAAAGACTAGCTGGTCATGATTATTACTGCTTTTTGGATGGCTACTCAGGCTACAACCAAATTGCAGTAGATCCTCAAGACCAAGAGAAAACAGCATTCACATGCCCTTCTGGCGTGTTTGCCTACAGGAGGATGCCTTTTGGTCTGTGCAATGCACCTGCAACCTTTCAAAGGTGCATGCTCTCTATCTTCTCAGATATGGTAGAGAAATTCCTGGAAGTCTTCATGGATGACTTCTCAGTATATGGAGACTCATTTAGCTCCTGTCTTAACCACTTATCACTTGTCCTGAAAAGATGCCAAGAGACTAACCTGGTTTTAAACTGGGAGAAATGTCACTTTATGGTGACTGAAGGAATTGTCCTTGGGCACAAAATTTCAAGCAGGGGAATAGAGGTGGATAAGGCAAAGGTAGAGGTAATTGAAAAATTACCACCACCTGCCAATGTTAAGGCAATCAGAAGCTTTCTGGGGCATGCAGGATTCTACAGAAGGTTTATTAAGGATTTTTCGAAAATTGCTAAACCTCTGAGTAACCTGTTAGCTGCTGACACACCATTTGTGTTTGATACACAGTGTCTGCAGGCATTTGAGACCCTGAAAGCTAAGCTGGTCACAGCACCAGTCATCTCTGCACCAGATTGGGCATTACCATTTGAATTAATGTGTGATGCCAGTGATCATGCCATTGGTGCAGTGTTGGGACAGAGGCATAACAAACTTCTGCATGTCATTTATTATGCTAGCCGTGTTCTAAATGATGCACAGAAGAATTACACAACCACAGAAAAAGAATTACTTGCAGTGGTCTATGCCATTGACAAGTTTAGATCCTACTTAGTGGGATCAAAGGTGATTGTGTACACTGACCATGCTGCTCTTAAATACTTACTCACAAAGCAGGATTCAAAACCCAGGCTTATAAGATGGGTGTTGCTTCTGCAAGAGTTTGATATAGAAATAAGAGACAGAAAAGGGACAGAGAACCAAGTGGCTGATCATCTGTCCAGAATAGAACCAGTAGCTGGGGCGTCCCTCCCTTCTACTGAGATCTCTGAGACTTTCCCAGATGAGCAACTCTTTGCCATCCAGGAAGCTCCATGGTTGCAGATATTGCAAACTATAAAGCTGTGAGGTTCATACCCAAAGAGTACAGTTATGTGCAAAGAAAGAAATTAATTTCAGATGCCAAGTACTACCTTTGGGATGAACCATATCTCTTTAAGAGATGTGCTGACGGAGTGATCCGCAGGTGTATACCCAGAGAAGAAGCACAAAGGATCCTGTGGCACTGCCATGGATCACATTATGGAGGACATTTTGGAAGTGAGCGAACAGCCACTAAAGTTCTCCAGTGCGGCTTCTACTGGCCTACTCTCTATAAAGATTCCCGAGAGTTTGTGCGTAACTGTGACAGTTGCCAAAGAGCTGGTAACCTGCCTCACGGATATGCCATGCCTCAACAAGGGATATTAGAGATAGAATTGTTTGATGTATGGGGAATTGATTTCATGGGACCATTCCCACCATCATACTCAAACACTTATATTCTGGTGGCAGTAGACTATGTGTCTAAGTGGGTAGAAGCAATTGCTACACCCACTAATGATACCAAGACTGTGCTGAAATTCCTCCAGAAAAACATTTTCAGCAGGTTTGGCATCCCCAGAGTGCTAATCAGTGATGGGGGCACTTATTTCTGCAATAAACAGCTGTACTCTGCTATGGTTAGATATGGAATCAGCCATAAAGTGGCAACTCCGTATCATCCACAGACAAATGGGCAAGCTGAAGTCTCTAACAAAGAGCTAAAAAGAATCCTGGAACGGACTATAATGGCCCGAAGAAAGGATTGGGCAAAGAGCTTGGATGATGCTCTGTGGGCATACAGAATAGCATTCAAGACTCCTATAGGTACCTCTCCATACCAACTGGTGTATGGGAAGGCCTGTCATTTGCCTGTGGAACTGGAACATAAAGCCTACTGGGCAACCAGATTCCTAAACATGGATGCACAGTTAGCTGGTGAGAAAAGACTGCTCCAGCTAAATGAGCTAGAGGAGTTCAGACTCAATGCCTTTGAGAATGCAAAAATTTATAAGGAAAAGGCAAAGAAGTGGCATGACAAGAGATTGTCAACCAGAGTCTTTGAGCCAGGACAAAAAGTTCTGCTCTTCAACTCCAGGCTCAAACTGTTTCCAGGAAAACTCAAGTCCCGGTGAAGGGGTCCGTATGTGATTACAGGAGTATCACCATATGGATATGTTGAGCTTCAGGATATTGATTCTGACAAGAAGTTCATTGTTAATGGACAGAGAATCAAGCACTATCTTGAAGGAAATTTTGAGCAGGAATGCTCAAAACTGAGACTTGAGTGATTCTCAGTGAAAGTCCAGCTAAAGACAGTAAAGAAGCGCTTGCTGGGAGGCAACCCAGTCATTAGAAGGTTGTATGAATTGTTCTTACAAAGGCAAGTATCAAAAATGAAGGAATTCACAGAGTTACAGAAGGATTCAGCTCAAAAAGCAGAGAAAATGAGCTTACTGGCGAAAAAACGCCAGTAAGGGGCATTTTGGGCGTTAAACGCCAGAATGGGCACCATTCTGGGCGTTTAACGCCAGTAATGGTACCATTCTGGGCGTTAAACGCCAGAATGGGCACCATTCTGGGCGTTAAACGCCAGAATGGGCACCATTCTGGGCGTTTAACGCCAGGTGTGCAGCATCCTGGGCGTTTTGGAAAAACGCCCAGTAATAAAGGATTTCTGGCGTTTAACGCCAGCCAGGGCACCTGGCTAGGCGTTAAACGCCCAAAAAGGGTAGCAAATGGGCGTTAAACGCCAGAATGGGTGCCATTCTTGGCGTTTAACACCAGAAAGGTGGGGGGACCACATTTTTGTTTTCAACTCAATTTTTTTCAAACTTTTCTCTTTTTAACCATACTCTTCTACATAAATGCACTTCAACTTTTCATTATTCACTTTCAAATCTTCACAAATCAAAACCATTCTTCAAATCTATTTCAAATTAATCCCAAATCTTCTTCAAAATTTCACCCTTTTCTCAATTTCTTTTCATATCTTCTCAAATCTCCTTTCAAATTTTTATTTTTTTTCGAAATCTCTCCTCCCCTCCCTTATAAATTCACGTTTGGAACCCCCTTTTGCCCACACCATTCGAATTTTCTCTTCCTCCCCCTCTCTTCTCTCTTTCCTTTTGCTTGAGGACAAGCAACCCTCTAAGTTTGGTGTGCTTTTCCGTGATCACTAAGCCAAGATTCATCAATATCATGGCTCCTAAGGGAAAACAAACCAATTTAAGAGGCAAGAAAGAGAATAATCCAAAGAATCTTTGGAATGAAGAGAAGTTCTTAACCAAAGAACATGAAGACCATTATCATAAAATAATGGGTCTGAGGTCAGTGATCCCGAAAGTTAAATTTGATCTGAAAGAAGATGAATATCCGGGGATTCAAGAGCAAATTCGAAACAGAGGATGGGAAGTTCTAACCAATCCTGAGACAAAGGTTGGAAGGAACATGGTTCAGGAATTCTACTCAAATCTGTGGCTAACAGATAAGCAGAGAATGACTAGAACTGCCTACCATACCCATAGAACCATGGTCAGAGGGAAAGTTATATACTTCCATCTGGGCAAAATAAGAGAAATATTCAAGTTGCCTCAACTGCAAGATGATCCTGATTCCTTTAATAGGAGGATGGTGAGAGTAGATAAGGGGTTGGATCAGGTTCTAGAGGACATATGCCTCCCTGGAACTAAGTGGATAACCAATTCTAAGGGTGTCCCAAACCAACTCAAGAGGGAAGACCTCAAACCAATTGCAAGAGGTTGGCTAGACTTTATTGGGCGTTCCATATTGCCCACTAGCAACCGTTCTGAGGTCACCATCAAGAGAGCAGTGATGATTCATTGCATTATGCTTGGAAAAGAGGTGGAGGTCCATCATGTGATTACTTGTGAGATTTACACAATTGCAAATAAGAATTCCACTGAAGCCAAATTGGCTTATCCAAGCTTGATTTCCTTGCTCTGTAAAGAGGCTGGGGTGAAGATGGGAGTAGATGAGTTCATACCCATTGAACACCCAATCACCAAGAAGTCAATGGAAGGACAAGTGCAAGACAACTCCATCAAAAGGAGGGCGCATGAGTTCCTCCCTGAACTCCCTGAAATTGGCTACTGGGCCAATCTAGAAGCATCTATTAACAAGTTGCAAGAGACTATGGAGCAACTGAAGGAAGAACAGCAGAATCAAAACGGCATGCTCTGCAAATTGCTGAAGGAACAAGAGAAGCAGGGGCGTGAAATCCAAGAGATGAAGCGCCAAAAGCTCTCCTCTCAAGCTGAGGGAGCATCCACTTCTCAAAATCAAGGTTGTTGAGTCCTAACTCTGTGAAAACCTCTATCATTAGAAGCCTATTTTTTTTTCGTTTTCTTGTTTTGTTTTCTATTTTCATTTTTTGTTTTATCTTATATCTATATTTGAGTTTTGTTCTTAGTTCATAATTAATAAAATTTAAGCATATGCCTTAAAGCTATGAATGTCCTATGAATCCATCACCTCTCTTAAAAGAAAAATGCTTTAATCACAAAAGAACAAGAAGTACAGGATTTCGAAATTTATCTCTGAAACTAGTTTAATTAGCTTGATGTGGTGACAATACTTTTTGTTTTCTGAATGAATGCTTGAACAGTGCATATGTCTTTTGAATTTGTTGTTTTCAAGAATGTTAAATTTGTTGGCTCTTGAAAGAATGAGGAGAAAAGAGAACTGTTATTGAGGATCTGAAAAATCATCAAAGTGATTCTTGAAGCAAGAAAAGCAGTGAAAAAAAAAAGAGAATTTTCGAAAAAAAAAAAGAAAAAAAAAAGGGAAAAGAAAAGAAATAAAGTGGTGATCCAAAGTAATAAGAGTGTGCTTAAGAACCCTGGACACCTCCAATTGGGGACTTTAGCAAAGCTGAGTCACAATCTAAAAAGGTTCACCCAATTATGTGTCTGTGGCATGTATGTATCCGGTGGTAATACTGGAAGACAGAGTGCTTTGGGCCACAGCCAAGACTCATACACTGGCAATGTTCAAGAATCAATATACTTAACTAGGAGAATCAATAACATTATCTGAGTTCTGAGTTCTTATAGATGCTAATCATTCTGAACTTCAAAGGATAGAGTGAGATGCCAAAACTGTTCGGAGGCAAAAAGCTACTAGTCCCGCTCATCTAATTGGAGCTATGTTTCTTTGATATTTTGGAGTCTATAGTATGTTCTCTTCTTTTTATCCTATTTTGATTTTCAGTTGCTTGGGGACAAGCAACAATTTAAGTTTGGTGTTGTGATGAGCGGATAATTTGTATGCTTTTTGGCATTGTTTTTAGTAGGTTTTTGGTGTCTTTTAGTTAGTTTTTAGTATATTTTTATTAGTTTTTAATTAATATTCACTTTTCTAGACTTTACTATGAGTTTGAGTGTTTTTCTGTGATTTCAGGTATTTTCTGGCTGAAATTGAGGGTCCTGAGCAAAAATCTGATCCAGAGACTGAAAAGGACTGCAGATGCTGTTGGATTCTGACCTCCCTGCACTCGAAATGGATTTTCTGGAGCTACAGAAGCCCAATTGGCGCGCTCTCAACGGCATTGGAAAGTAGACATCCTGGGCTTTCCAGCAATATATAATAGTCCATACTTTGCCCAAGATTTGATGGCCCAAACCGGCGCTCAAAGTCACCTACAGAAATTCCAGCGTTAAACGCCGGAACTGGCATAAAATTTGGAGTTAAACGCCCAAACTGGCATGAAAGCTGGCGTTTAACTCCAGAAAAGATCTCTACACGAAATTCCTTCATTGCTCAGCCCAAGCACACACCAAGTGGGCCCGGAAGTGGATTTTTCTGTCATTTACTTATTTCTGTAAACCTTAGGACACTAGTTTACTACTTATAGGATCTTTTGACATTGTACTCGTACCTTATGACCTCATAACATTTTGTATACGTTTCTTCCACAGTATGAGCCTCTAAACCCCATGGTTGGGGGTGAGGAGCTCTGCTGTGTCTTGATGGATTAATGCAATTACTACTGTTTCTTATTCAATCATGCTTGCTTCCATTCTAAGATAACACTTGTTCTTAATCCGGATGAATGTGATGATCCGTGACAATCATCATCATTCTCAACTATGAACATGTGCCTGACAACCACCTCTGTTCTATCTTAGATTGAGTAGTTATCTCTTGGGTTCTTTAATCGGAATCTTCGTGGTATAGGCAGGACCTGATGGCAGCATTCAAGAGAATCCGGAAGGTCTAAGCCTTGTCTGTGGCATTCTGAGTAGGATTCAATGATTGAATGACTGTGACGTGCTTCAAACCTGTAACCTACTGGGCGTTAGTGACAGACGCAAAAGAGTGATTCTATTCCGGTAGGGGAGGGAACCAAACCGGTGATTGGCAGTACTGTGACAGAGTGCGTGCATTAGCTTTCACTGCGCGGATGGGAGATAGCTGCTGACAACAGTGAAACCCTACACGAGCTTGCCATGGAAGGAGACTTGCGTGTTTGATGAAGAAGACAGTAGAAAAGCAGAGATTCAGAAGATGGAGCATCTCCAAACCTCAACCTATTCTCCATTACTGCAAAACAAGTAATCATTTCATGTTCTTTTGCTTTTCACAATCAATCCTGATAATTTCTGATCTCCTGACTAAGATTTACAAGATAACCATAGCTTGCTTCAAGCCGACAATCTCCGTGGGATCGACCCTTGCTCACGCAAGGTATTACTTGGACGACCCAGTGCATTTGCTGGTTAGTTGTGCGGGATTGCAAAAGTGTGATTGCAATTTCGTGCACCACTTTCCTACTGTCTTCTTCATCAAACACGCAAGGCTCCTTCCATGGCAAGCTGTATGTAGGGTTTCACCATTGTCAGTGGCTACCTCCCATCCTCTCAGTGAAAATACGTCCCTGATGCTCTGTCACAGCATAGGCTAATCATCTGTCGGTTCTCAATCAGGCCGGAATAGAATCCAGTGATTCTTTTGCGTCTGTCACTAACGCCCCGCCCTCAGGAGTTTGAAGCACGTCACAGTCATTCAGTCATTGAATCCTACTCAGAATACCACAGACAAGGTTTAGACCTTCCGGATTCTCTTGAATGCCGCCATCAGTTCTAGCTTATACCACGAAGATTCCGATTAAAGAATCCAAGAGATAACTACTCAATCTAAGATAGAACAGAGGTGGTTGTCAGGCACATGTTCATAGTTGAGAATGATGATGATTGTCACAGATCATCACATTCATCCGGATTAAGAACAAGTATTATCTTGGAATGGAAGCAAGCATGATTGAATAAGAAACAGTAGTAATTGCATTAATCCATCAGGACACAGCAGAGCTCCTCACCCCCAACCATGGGGTTTAGAGGCTCATACTGTGGAAAGAAACATGTAAAAATGTTATGAGGTCATAAGGTACGGATACAATGTCAAAAGGTCCTATTAATAGTAAAACTAGTGTCCTAAGGTTTACAGGAATGAGTAAATGACAGAAAAATCCACTTCCGGGCCCCCTTGGTGTGTGCTTGGGCTGAGCAATGAAGGAATTTCGTGTAGAGACCTTTTCTGGAGTTAAACGCCAGCTTTCATGCCAGTTTGGGCGTTTAACTCCAAATTTTATGCCAGTTCCGGCGTTTAACGCTGGAATTTCTGTAGGTGACTTTGAGCACCGGTTTGGGCCATCAAATCTTAAGCAAAGTATGGACTATTATATATTGCTGGAAAGCCCAGGATGTCTACTTTCCAATGCCGTTGAGAGCGCGCCAATTGGGCTTCTGTAGCTCCAGAAAATCCACTTCGAGTGCAGGGAGGTCAGAATCCAACAGCATCTGCAGTCCTTTTCAGTCTCTGGATCAGATTTTTGCTCAGGACCCTCAATTTCAGTCAGAAAATACCTGAAATCACAGAAAAATACACAAACTCATAGTAAAGTCCAGAAAAGTGAATTTTAATTAAAAACTAATAAAAATATACTAAAAACTAACTAAAAGATACTAAAAACATACTAAAAACAATGCCAAAAAGCGTACAAATTATCCGCTCATCAGCCACATCATACAATATCGTGCCACCTGGCTTCCACCACTGCCGGAAAATTTACTCAGGTCACAGAAGGGTAGAATTGACAACGGAGTTTTATATTCATGTGTACAAATGACTCATTAAAAAATTGAGGAGTACATTTGTACTCCGTGTGAAAATTCGGGTGTACTTTTGTCTATTTTTCCTTTATCAAATTTTTTAATACTCTTGCAAATTTTTACTTCACTCAAGCAAGGTCAGATCCTTCCCTCTTCACTAAATTTGATGTTAAGCTTATTTTGTATATTTTAGTGTATGTGGACGATATCCTTATCATTGGTAATAACAACTTTGCTATTCAATCTACTATTAATGAGCTTAACATTTTTTTCTTTAAAGGATTAGGTGAACTTACTTATTTCTTAGGAATTGAGGTAAGTAAAACTACTACTGGTTCTTATCATTTATCTCAATCAAAATACATCTCATACCTATTAAAGAAAGATGGGATGGTTGAATGTAAACGGGTTCCAACTCCTATGATCACTACTACAAAACTATCCAAAGAAGGAGAGGATGCATTCAAAAATCCATCCCTGTATAGATCCATAGTGAGGTCCTTGCAATATGCTACCCTAACTACTAGACCTGAGATTTCTTTCCCTATTAATAAGGTTAGCCAGTTTATGCATAGGCCTTTGATCACTCATTGAAAGTGTGTTAAAAAGGATCCTGAGATATCTGGCTAGAACCATTAACAAAGGGATTCTTTTTCATGCTGGCACTGACTTAAGATTGTTTGCTTTCTCTAACCGTGATTGGGGTTCAGATATTGATGATAGGAAATCTACATGTGGATATTGTTTCTATCTTGGTTCAAATATTATTTCCTGGTTGAGCAAAAAGCAAGCGTGAGCAGATTAAGTACTGGAGCTGAATATAGAGGATTAGCAGCCATTGATTCAGAATTGATATGGCTCTAGAATTTATTAATTGAGTTGAGAGTTCACACAATAATCACTCCAACTATTTACTATGACAACATTAGTACAGCTAGAAACTAATCCTAAGCTGAACTAAGCACTTCGAATTGTACCTCCATTTTGTTCGAGAATGTGTGAATCAAAATAAACTCAAAGTGGTGCACATTCCAACAGAAAATCAGCCTGCTAACATCTTCACAAAACCATTATCCCATGATCTATTTGAGCATTTTAGACACAAACTCAAAGTTACTCCAAAGATAACCATGAGTTTTAAGGGTGGTAATAGAGTATATATAGTCAAAAGAATCAAGAAAATCAAGATTCAAACCCACTAAACACTACTTGCAAGACTATTACTTTCGTTTTCTGTTAGCATTTTGTTTTTAGTAAGTTTAAGTGTGGGTTTGTTATAATGCTTTGCAACTTGGTGTCAGTTATATATATATATAAGGTCATTCAGTTTCATTCTTTCTCTCCAAATTCTTTTATTCATCATGATTCAATTCAAAAATCTATCAAATCTCTAAAAAAATATACTCTCACTTTTACTATGTACTAAATTCTGAAAATAATAAATATCACAAAAATGAAAAAAATATTTGCACTTACTTTAATTTACTATATAATATTTTATAGTTAAGTTCTCTTAATCTCACAAACTAAATAAAGTGGAACCATTTTAGAATCATAGGTAGGGAAGCATGAAATAAGGATAAATGATATCTCCTACTTGTATATTTGTTGCAGATCTTTCATCCACATGTCACTTTCACAACATTTTAGAATTAAAAAATAAAAAAGGATTGAAACATGAAAAAGAAAAAAAATTAAAATTAAATCAACAAAGACTGAGTTTCTCTTCCAATTCATCTTTTCTCGCCACTTTCTTTTTCTCTCCCTCTCTTCGGAAAAAAGGGCAGTAGGTGAGTGTTTTGTGGAATGTTGGAAAAGAGCGAGAGATCAAAAACAAGATTTTCCATCACATCGACACTCTCCTTTTCTCTTTCTTAGTTTTCTCTCCCTGTTCTATCGGATACAAAAAAGAGGGTGGGTGAAGGTTTTCGGAGCATTGGAAAGGAGTGTGTTAACGAAAGAAAAAGAAAAGGTTGAGAGGAAAGAGTAGTAATTCACTATCATTCAATTCATCTCTACTCGATATCTCTCCTCCTCCACCACACCCTTTGTCCCTGCCCTCTTTTCCTATCAAAACCTTAATTAAGTCAACAACATGACATAAGGGCCGTTGGAGCGCCTGAAACCATTGAGAAGTTTCAGCTCTCTTCCCCTCTTGCTCTTTGGACAATGCTCGGTCTCTCTCATCACCTTCATCATCACTGAAGAGTGGTTAGGATACATGATAAACTCCATTTTATCATTTTAAATTGTGTTAAAAAGTATGAAATTTATCAACAAATTTACACAATTTTAGCTTTCGATAAAGTTGTATGTGAAAAATATACCTTTTGTATTCCTAATCATTAATTTTTTATGCCATTGGATGGGATCAAATTTGTTTATGTTTTAGGATTAACGTACTTCAAAGAATTGAAAAAAAATAGCGCGAAGAAGCGAATTCGGGAACAATTTGAAAGTGGATCATTCTAGAAGCTTGCGCAAGCGGCACCTACTCGAGCGAGATATTCGCGCAAGTTTTCTCTCCTTGCGTAAAACGACTCCACGGACCATATTTAATAAAACACATCCTCATTTTTTTGGCTCAAAAAGTCCAAAAAGTCCCCAAGTATCTATTTAAGGAGAAAATGCAAGAAAAAAAAGGAAGTAATTTCTAAGTAGCCTAGGTTTGAGTTTTTAGCATGTTTTAGTGAGTTCTAAAGAGAAGTTTCAAATTTTCTAACTTTTCTCTAGAATTCTTAAGGTTTGTATTTTAATTCTTTCTTATTTTAGTTTTTAGTCTTGTTTTAGCTTAATTTTATTTACATTTTTTTGTTCTAATATCTTAGTTTACTAGGATTCTCTTGTTAGTTTCTTGTTTTTACTATTTTAGCTTATGAACTCTTGTTGAATTTGCAATTTTTCTTTAATGAATTTGATGTTTTATATTTTCTTGTTGCTTATTGGAGTCAGTATTATTGAATTCTTGTATGGAATAGTTGTAAATTTTGTTATTTCTTACAATTTATGATGTTTTACTTTTATGCCTTCCAATTCTTTGATAAAATGATTCACTTAGTTATAGAGTAGATTTTACTTTCTTGACTTGGGTTTGAGAAATTGGGTGACTTTGAATTACTAATGTCCAAGTTTATTGATAATTTAGAGATGTTAATTAATCTTATTTCTGCTAACGCTAATCTTTTACTAATTCAATTAGTAAGTTAGTTAGGACTTGTGGATTATGATTAGTTAAGCCTAATTGATTTTTCTCAATTTGTAAAGGTTGACGAATTGGGTTTTCTCTTTATAATTATCATGTTGTATTGGTGACAGGAATAGTGATCCTTAACCCTCAACCCTTACCAAGATCTTATTAGATTTTTAGCTTACTTCTTTTGTGTAGCGTGTTTTTCCGTCCTTTTTTTTCGTGTGTGGGGGAATGGTGGGTGGGGTTGGGATACTAGGTGTCAATGACAAAATTAGTAGGTTATGAATAGATTCAATTCATACTAGTAATGAATTTCTTTTTTTCATGATTATTTTAAATTTAGTTCAATTAAGATAAAACACTTTTATCAATTTCGGTTTCTGTTTAAGGTAGTTCGACTACAGTACAACTGATTTCTTTCTTTCTATATATAATCACATACATATAATATTATTAACAAAGTATAACTCAACCATATGATACCAGCAAGAGTAACAAATTCATGATAAAAAAAATTCATGAAAACTAGAGTAAATGAATGGAATACAAGCACAATAACGCAAACACAAATGTGAGAAGGGTGATGGCAAACGAGTGATCGTGAAGACAACCTTACACATACATGTACAATATCCACACAGAAGTACAGACCATATGTGTCAATATATAGAATATTAAATGAAATGGTACATTGTATAAGATATACATACATCACTGTTATCAATAACATGTTGACAATTTGGATAAGTTCTGATAGGATTGTTTTTCCATAAAATTTTCTCACTTGCTCCAGATGTACTCTTTATTTTGGATGTAATTCTACTTTTTGTCAGTCAATAATTATGTATACATGTTTAACAGGATTTTGTGAAAGTTGAAAACTTATTTGTTAATAATTCTTTTGATAGTAGAACATTATGTGTTTGTCACTATGTGCGTTTTGGTTATTTTTAATTATGAACTTTGATGTTTGAAATTGTTTGTGAACTTCTAATATTAAATTATTGATAATTTATTATGTAAAATTGTGAATTTTTGAATTTTATTAAATTAAAAATTATTGAATTTATATATTTAAAATTATTTATAAATTTTTTAATAATTTTATTTAATATTTAATTAAACCGATTGAACTCCGGTTGAACTTCGATCGAACAAATAAACTATTGAACCAATAATTTTATTGGTTTATTGACCGGTCTGATTCTCGCAACAATATTAAATTGATCTGGATGCAATACGTGGTTCATATAAGGTAACAATCTTTTCAATTAGTCCCAAAAATGGTTCAAGCATGACTTGATCTTGAGACCTTTCTCCAAAATTGCATGTTTGTCTTACATTAAACAAGAACGTCTTTTAATATATACTAGTGTTAAACCCGTGCAATGCACGGGCTTATATTTAAATTTGACATGTTAAATTAAAAATAATATTTTATAATTATAAATTTTTTGACTTTAGTATAACACGATTATCGTCATTATATATTAAACGTACTGAATATGCTGTTTTATCTTTATTCAAAGTAAAAAGCAAATAGAAGAGTTTAAAGTCTATAATATTCTTGAACTATAAGGAGGAAGACATGAAAAAAATAAGAACATATATAACTGTAATAGTAGCATGTCAATTTTATACTAAATTTTATATCAAAAGGCTAATAAAAATTTATCGACAACCTAATATCTTACTAACTTCATTAGAAAAGCAATTGGCATATGATGTTGTGCTCCTTGTTACACATTTCATCTCAAATCTGAAAATAGAGTTATAGATAAATTAGTTATATCTACAATAAATATTTATACAAAAGTGTAAATCATAAGATGCTATTAAAATGAAAATAATATTATTCTTACCTAAATATTATTAAAAACTTCTTTGAACACGATATTTGTTATTGATGACTTTGGATTTCCGTCTTCGTCAAGAATTAAAACCTTGAGGCAAATGCGACTCTTAACTCTTGACAAAGCAACATAAAGTTGTCCCTGGATAAACACTGATTTTGGCAAGTAAAGCCCTACATATGATCATGATTGACCCTGACTCTTGTTAATGGTCATTGCAAAGCATACTGTTAATGGAAATTGTCTCCGTTGGAACTTAAATGGCAACTCTGAATCAGAAGGGATCAAGTTCATTCTTGGAATGTACACTTTATTTTGAATATTTCTATCAGTCACTACCGTCGCTCCAATTACATTACTGTCAAGTTCGTTAACTATTAATCGTGTACCATTGCATAAACCTGAAGTCTGGCCTATGTTTCGCAGTAGGATTACAGTGACTCCTGACTTCAAAGTCAACTTGTGATTGGGTAGTCCCAAATATTTTATGTCATTTAGGAACTCTAGTGTGAACCACTCTTGTTGTACATCTTCATTCTCATCAGCTTGACATGTTGTGTCAGAACTCAAATACTCCTTTTCCATCCCTAGAAAGATTGTCAAGAAAAGATCGTTTACCTTCTCGACACTCTCAAGCGTGGGTGCAAGAATTGCCCTACTCTAAAAATACCTGTAATCTGACATGTTTTGCAACAAATTTGGATATGCAAAGTCTACCAAATGAGAGAGAGGGTCATCAGTAGTTGTAATCAATAGATCATCTGGAATTTCAATTTCTAATTCAACACCAACAACAAAACCAATATTTCTATTTCCAACATCAAGTATCCAATTAGCAAATCTCTTCATTTCACCTTCATCTTGATTTGAAGAAGACATTAGAAGCCTCATGTTCGTTTCCAGTTTCAGAACCTTACAAAACGACCACAGATGGGATAAGTTAATAGCTGATGTCAATATATCGTGTCTACTCCCTTTCGAAATCACCGGAAGTATCTGTCTGAAATCACCTCCTAGAATAACAACCTTACCACCAAATGGTTGATGTGACTTATGTTGATCGGTAACTGACACAAGATCCCTGAGCGTCCGATCAAGTGCTTCAAAGCACATTTTATTGAGCATTGGAGTTTCATCCCAAATTATTAAGCTACTTTGGATGAGCAGCTCAACCTTCAAACTGCCATGCTTGATGTTACAAGTAGATTCATCAGTAATTGTAATGGGTATTGAAAATCTAGAATGAGCCGTTCTGTCACCAGGTAGGAGTAAAGACACAATTCCACTAGATGCGACATTTAAAACAATCTTTCCTCTAGACCGAATAGTAGAAGAAAGTCCATTCCAAATAAATGTCTTACCACACCCACTATGCCCACAAATGAATTAAAAACCACCATAGTCTGTAATAACAGCATTGAGTATCTCATCGAATACTAACCTTTTCTCATGAGTCATCTTTTGTTCCGTATATAAGTTTGTATGAGTTAACTTATTTGTGTCATATGCTAACTCTTCCTCTATTAGCTTATTCCGAAAAAGGCAAACATCAGACATCTCACGATATGGCATTGACTGATAGTCTCTTAAAAACCTTGCATTGTTGTTGAGTATCTTTTCAATCTCAATAAGGTAGAGCGTTTTCAATTCGTCATCAATCATGTTTAGTCCTACCAAAAGCACATGGTGGTTTTATGACATATTTAATAATTAATTCCAAAATAAAACTATTAATATTATTAATAAAAATAAAAATAATAAGAGAATACAATCTTGATATAAAAAAAGACATAGTAAAATACCTTGATTTTTCAAAGCTTTTCTCCTCTCATATAGCATTCCATCAGCTAATAATGTCTAAGTTGCATTCCAAACACGCTCTGGGTTGCTAATGCTCTTAGATATTAGTAGCATCGCAAATAATTTTCTCAATTGGTGATCAGATGCAAGTTCAGCTACCTCAATAATAGCTGTAATGAATTTCCTATCATCGCACAGTAGTCCCATGGAATAGCAAGCATCTTGGAAGCTAGAATGTGTAATTCCATTAACTGTCCTAATAGACTCATATGTTGTGCAACCTCTCTGAACAGCTAACAAAATTCTCATATAATAAATATTACATGTACCCGGTGGAACATAGTTTAACCTCCCAATAGAATACCCTCTTTTACGTGGATGCCATTCCCTTGCTTCTCTATCATAAACAAATTGATTTGAAAACTTAGCATATGTCAAAATTTGACCTGATTCAAATTTTTTATATTGGCCCCCATCCATGCTAAGAACATCATACATTTTCCTTCCTCTTCTTCTACGATTTCCTCAAGATCATCATCGTCCTTAAAAATTCTCGCAAAGGAATGTCTTCTTGGTAGCCATCTTTACCGTAAGGAAACATCATAAGATACTGAAGAGGAATAAATACGGTGTGTGTCTCATGAATCCTTTGTAGATGTTCAGACTTTAATTGAACTATAATATCACGCCCTGCATCTCCATAATGAAAATCTCCTACTATTAGAGTTGTGACCTCGTTAGAAGATGGTAAATTGTAGACTCTTGCGTCCTTTGATCTTTTTCGGTACAACCGTAGCCTTATATTTGTGATATCTCCTTGATTCAGGTAGTTTCTCACTATCCTAAATGTGTGAGCAAGAACATTATGTTGATCGATCATGTCCTTGAGGTCTAGAACTAAGGACTGGTCAATGTTATTGTTGGTTGTTCTTGAACCTTATAAAACATTAATTGAAAAATATTAGTATTCATAATTAACCAAAATCAAAGTATGAACTACCTTAATATGTTTTTAATTAGTTTGGAATGCATGATACAAACCTAAAAATATCTATCCTGTTTGAGACCTCATTTTCTATATCATAAATATATAACTGCGCAAATTTCGCTCTTTGTTCCTCAATTGGCATCAAGCTTCCAATTATATGGTAGTTTTGTCCACTCACAATGAATTGGGGAGGACTTGTCCCATCATTGATGGAAGTCTCTATTTTACCTCCGAGGGACGTGAAGCAAAACATGCTATTATAAGTTCTTATATTATCCTTAAAATGTTTGTTTTTTTTTTGTCTGCTCTAGATATTAAATCTTGCAAGAGCTAAGATGGACGTTGCAAAAATGGCAGCTGTACCTTCCCTCGCATACAACATATTGAGAACTCAATATTGGATCCTATTATGGACTTCTCTGATTTCTCCTCATAACACATCATAGCGTCGCAATGTCGACAAAAAAATTCTGGGTCACTAATATCTATCACATCTAATAATCACTAAGATAATAAATTATGTTTTAGTTATATTTATGTTTCACATCTAAAAAATTATTCCTATACTCTTTTTATTAGTAAATTTTTTATATTATTAAAAAAAATAAGTCCTAAGTTGAATTTATGTATCGCGAAGAGGAGTGGAGTCTGTTCCTATTCCATCAAAAATTCCAAATCAATCATTATTTTTTGTTATATATTTATATCCATGTAGTTCTCATTTTCTCTCTATTTTTTTTCTAACTATTTCACTAACTATCCAGTTTGAATTCAACCTCCTTGCTCCTCCACATCTCTACTCAATAAATAAATAACTAAATGGTCAATTCAACTTCAATGGCAACTTTAATTTTCTTTTCATTCTCATTTATTTAGTTATCTAAATATATTTTATGAAAAATAATATATATTTTTTCACAAAAAATTCTGTTTTCAAATAAATATAAATTTAATCTCACAGTCAATAAATTCAACTAATAGTTAAAATATTTTTTTCATTTCTTTAAATAAAAAAATTGAAAATAAACAGCTTATAATTAAAAAGAGAAAAAGATGAAAGTACTTCTATTGTTGTACAGAGACAATCTAAAAAATAACAATGTAAATGGAGTAAAGAGAAAATTTATAAATGTAAAAAATAAATTTAAAAATCAAAACGGTTAAGAAGTCACTTAATTAGGAATTAGTATTAGAATTTTAAATTTCAAAATTTTAAATAGAGTTTACTAATTAGATAGTGCAAATTTTAATTTTTTAAATAAATTTTTCTAATTAAACGTTCGTTGTTCTTCAAGAATATAGGAATTTGTTAATTTAAAAATGATTTTATTAGTTTCATCATAAATAGTATCAATCCTATTATTTGTGGACAAAAATAAATAAAATTAAATACAATCTAAAAATTAATAACCTTATAAATTGCGTAAATTTAGAAAAAATATTTAAAAAGAGAGAAAAAATAAAAATACTTCTATCGTGCAAAAATAATTTAAAAGATAACAATGTAAATTGAGTAAAGAGAAAATTTATAAATGTGACAAGTAAAAAAATTTAAATTTAAAAATCGAAATGATTAAGAAGTCATTTAATTCGGAATTAGTATTTGAATTTCAAATTTTAAATTTTTAAATAGATTTTTCTAATTAATTAGCACAAATTTTAAATTTTTAAATAAAATTTTTTAAATTAATTCAATTTTGTCAGAACAACATTAGAAACAGAATTAAGTATAGAAAAATGTCAAATTAAAATTTTCTTTTAAATAGTATAAATAACCTCACATTTTAATAAGACTAGTAATTCTATTTACTTTAATATAATCTTTTGTAATTAGCATAGTAGCTAATAAATTATATAAAATTTTAAAAAATATTCTCAAATCCAATTGCTTACTTAAAAATTCAAAAAAAATTATTTGAATTTAAATTTAAAATTTTAAACATAATACTTTAATTAAAAATTATAATTAGATTTTCTTTTTAAAATAAATACACATTAAAAATCAATAACTAACTTAATTATATCAACAATAATTCATATGAAAAATTTATAATTTTATGACATCTTTATCTTTATAGTAATATAAATCTTTATATTTATCTTTATAGTAATACAAATGGGAGCTCATATGTTGACGTGGCGCTCATACGTTCAGTCTGGGAGTTTATTTTTTTAGGTGTCGTCACTAAAATTTTTTAGAATTATATTTATAAATTATAAATTATTATTTGCTTAGATTGTTATTTTCAAATTTTAAATTATTTGTTTGGGTTGTTTTACTTAGGTTGTTATTTTTAAATTTTAAATTATTTTATTTAGATTATTGTTTTTTAAATTTTAGATTATTTTACTTAGGTTGTTATTTTTTAAATTTTAAATTATTTTACTTAAGTTGTTATTTTTTAAATTTTAAAACTATTTTCTTAAAATTGTTGATTCTTTTTAACACTATTTTTTAAAATGATGTTGATTCTTTTTAAAAATTGCAGCTACATACCTCCTTTTACATATATTTAGGTTAATTTAGAATTTTAAAAATTGTTAATATATTTATTTATTTTATCTACAAGTTTAATTTAAATTTAAATTAAAGTCAATCAAATTTAAAAAAATTTAGCTATGAGTCAACTATATAAAAATATAACTGTATAAGTTATGAGATATTTATAGCACCACAATTCAAAGTACATCAATCCCTTTCTTTACATATATCAAAAATTTAAAATTTTTCTACTTATTCCAATAGCTGCTATTTACAAAATTACAGAAATCAATCTTATAATTGACAATTTGTGTATACATATACGAGTGATACGATTATGGACACTACCAAAGTTACGAAAATTCTCTATTACCATACTCAATTGAGATGGTTTGGCTCAATGAAGACGTGAGTATTCTACTGATATTTTTTATATTATTTTAAATTTATATTATTTATATTTTAAATTTGTTTGTTTATTCTCATTTAATTATTTTTTGATTTTCGTTTATCAATTCTAGGGAGGAAAAATATACGTCTCAACCTAATTGATAAGACATTCTTCTTTATCGTTGAAGTTCACATATCTGATAATCCACATTTTTCACCTTCTTATAAAGTTAAGAAGATGACTGATAATGTGGACCTCATAAATAAATTAAAAAAGGCTCACCCTATTCAAATTGTGAGTACAGTTATAAGTGTACTTTCTATTAAAAATTAATTTATTTTTTGCTTCTTTGGTCATTACTAGTATCTAATTTATAAATAATAATTAATAACTAATTATAATTTTAGAATGTTGACTACACCAATGGTTTGCTTCCAACTTCAAAGACATCCTCAATCATTGGAGGGGAGGAAGTAGAAGGTGCTAATGTATTTATTCAAAAAATGAATTTTTTGTTTGTTTGTTTTCTCAAAGTTAGAGCTTAATTTTATTCAAAAACTATTATTGAGATAAAATCAAATGTGAGAAGGAAGTCTTTAATTTAACGTAGTGTTTTGTACAGAATTTGTTGCTTGAATTCTCCAATAAAGTTGCGGGCAATGATGAATCTGAATTGTTGAAAAATACTATTACACCAGCCAAGCGACTATCCTCGGAGTCGAAAGATTCGGAGGTGGAAGGAGATACCTCAACTTGTAAGAAGATCAAGATTGAGAATAAAAATTGAGAATTTGAATGCACATATTTTAGAATCACTTTCAGAGTCTATCTAATAGAATAATGCCAAACATATGTTTGTTTCGGTAGAAACATTGTCTTTTCTTGAGTTCTTATTTTTCTTTTGATTCTTTTCAATTTTTATGTTTGGAATTTTTATAATTTTTTAAATATAAATTGAATTTATTTGGTTATTACTTGTGGTTTTATTTTCAATTCGATTCACACCGTTGATATTTTGTTAATTTCTGATTTAGTATTTAATGTCATAAAGTTATAAATTTCTCATATGAATTATTGTTGATAAAATTAAGTTAGTTATTAACTTTTTAATGTGTACTTATTTTTTAAAAAAATCTAATTCTAATTTTTAATTAAAGTATTATGTTTAAAATTTTAAATTTAAATTCAAATATACTCTTTTTTTAATTTTTAAGTAAGTAATTGGGTTTGAGAATATTTTTTAAAAATTTATATAATTTATAACCAAATATAAAAATTATAAAAGATTATGTTAAAGTAAATAAAATTATCAATCTTATTATAATGTGAGGTTATTTATACTATTTAAAAAAAATTTAGTTTGACATTCTTCTATACTTAATTCTGTTTCTAATGTTGTTTCGACAAAATTGAATTAATTTAGTATTTTGAAAAAAATTAATATTTTTTATAAATTTACGTAATTTATAAGGTTATTAATTTTTAGATTGTATTTAATTTTATTTATTTTTATCAACAAATAATAAAATTGATACTATTTATGATAAAAATAAAAAAATTATTTTTAAATTAACAAATTCCTATATTCCTAATGGACAACAAACGTTTAATTAGAAAATATCATCTTTAAAGATGATGACGATCTTAAGGAAACCGTGGAAGAAGAGGAAGGAAAATATACGATATTCTTAGCATGGATGGAGGGCAATAAAAAATTTGAAGTAGGTCAAACTTTGACGTATGCTGAGTTTCCGAATCAATTTGTTTATGATAAAGAAGCAAGGAAATGGCATCCACGCAAAAGAGCATATTCTATCGGGAGGTTAGACTATGTTCCACTAGGTACAGGTGATATTTATTATATGAGAATTTCGTTAGCTGTTCAAAGAGGTTGCACAACATATGAGTCTATTAGGACAGTTAATGGGACTACTGTGCAATGGTAGGGAATTCATTGAAGCTATTAATAAGGTAGCTAAACTTACATTTGGTCATCAATTGAGAAAACTATTTGCGATGCTACTGATATCTAATAGCATTAACAAATCAGAGCGTGTTTAGAATGCAACTTAGACATTATTAGCTGATGGAATACTATATGAAAGGAAAAAAGCTTTGAAAAATCAAGGTATTTTACTATGTCTTTTTTTATATCAAAATTCTATTCTCTTATTATTTTTATTTTTATTAATAATATTAATAGTTTTATTTTGGAATTACTTATTAAATATTTCATAAAATCATCATGTGTTTTTGCTAGGACTAAACATGGTTGATGACGAATTGAAAAATTTCTGCCTTATTGAGATTGAGAAGATACTCAACAGTAATGTGAGATCTTTAAGGGACTATTAATCAATTCCATATTTTGAGATGTCTGATGTTCGCCTTTTGCAGAATAAGCTAATAGAGGAGGAATTAGCATATGACACAAATGAGTTGACTTATACAAACTTATATATGGAACAAAAGATGACTCATGAGCAAAGGTTAGTATCGATGAGATACACAATGTTGTTATTACACACTCTGGTGGTCTTTACTTTGTTTATGGGCTTGGTGGATGTGGTAATATATTTATTTGGAATGAACTTTCTTTTGCTATCCGGTCTAGAGGAAAGATTATTTTAAATGTCACATCCAGTGGAATTGCGACTTTTACTCCTACCTGGTAGTAAAACGGCTCATTCTAGGTTTTCGATACCCATTACAATTACTGATGATTCTACTTGCAACATCAAACATGGCAGTTTGAAGGCTGAGCTGCTCATCCAAAGTAGTTTAATAATTTGGGTTGAAGCACCAATACTCAATAAAATGTGCTTTAAAGTACTTGATCGCATGCTCGGGGATCTTATGTCAGTTACCAATCAACATAAGACACATCAACCATTTGGTGGTAAGATTGTTGTTCTAGGAGGTGATTTCAGACAGATACTTCAGTGATTCCGAAAGGGAGTAGACACGAGATATTGTCATAAGCTATTAACTCATCCTATTTGTTGTCGTTTTGAAAAGTTCTAAAATTGCATACGAACATGAGGCTTCTAATGTCTTCTTCGGATCAAGATCAAGGTGAAATAAAGAGATTTGCTAATTGGAAACTTGATGTTGGAAATGGAAATATTAGTTCTATTGTTAGTGATGAATCAGAAGTTGAAATTTCAAATGATCTATTTATTATAACTTCTGATGACCATCTCTCTCATTTAGTAGACTTTGCAAATCCAAATTTGTTGCGAAACATGTCAGATTACAGGTATTTTCAGAGTAAGGCAATTCTTGCACCCACGCTTGAGTATATCGAGAAGGTAAATGATTTCGTCTTGACAATCTTTCTAGGGATGGAAAACGAGTATTTGAGTTCTGACACAATATGTCAAGCTGATGAGAATGAAGATATACAACAAGAGTGGTTCACACCAGAGTTTCTAAATGACATCAAATGTTCGGGACTACCCAATCACAAGTTGACTTTGAAGCTAGGAGTTGCTGTAATGCTACTGCAAAATATAGACCAGACTTCAGGTTTAAACAACGGGACAAGATTAATAGTTAACGAAATTGGCAACAACGTAATTGGAGCGACGGTAGTGACCAATAGAAATATTCGAGATAAAGTGTACATTCCAAGAATGAACTTGATCCCTTCAGATTCAAGATTGCCATTTAAGTTCCAATTGAGACAATTTCCATTAACAGTATGCTTTGCAATGACCATTAACAAGAGTCGGGGTTAATCATTATCACATGTAGGACTTTACTTGCCAAAATCAGTGTTCACCCGTGGACAACTTTATGTTGCTTTGTCAAGAGTTAAGAGTTTAGTGCACAAAAATTACAATCACAATTTTGCAATTTCGCACAACTAACCAGCAAGTGCACTAGGTCGTCCAAGTAATACGTTACGTGAGTAAGGATCGATCCCACGGAGATTGTTAGCTTGAAGCAGCTATGGTTATCTTGTAACTCTTAGTCAGGATATAAATAATGATTCTTAGTTTTGATTGCGAAAAATAAAAGAACATGAAATAAATACTTGTTACGCAGTAATGGAGAATGGGTTGGAGTTTTGGAGATACTCTGTCTTCTGAATTTCTGTTTTCCTACTGTCTTCTTCTTCACGCACGCAAGGCTTCTTCTATGGCAAGCTGTATGTTGGTGGATCACCGTTGTCAATGGCTACCATCCTTCCTTTCAGTGAAAAAGGTCCATGTACATGCTAATCATCTGTCGGTTCTCACTTGTGCTGGAATAGGATCTAGTGATTCTTTTGCGTCTGTCACTACACCCAACATTCGTGAGTTTGAAGCTCTTCACAGTCATCCCATCTCAGATCCTACTCGGAATACCATAGACAAGGTTTAGACTTTCCAGATCTCAAGAATACTGCCAATTGACTCTAGCTTATACCACGAAGAATCTAGTCTCACGGATTGAACGCTCTGTTGTCAGGAGAGGCAGTCAAACTTGTGAACCAGGGACCCAAGAGATAAACACTCAATCTAATGTAGAATGGAAGTGGTTGTCAGGTACGCGTTCATAGGTTGAGAATGGTGATGAGTGTCACGGATCATCACATTCATCATGTTTAAGTATGAGTGAATATCTTAGAATAGAACAAGCGTGATTGAATAGAAAACAGAAATAATTGCATTAATCCATCGAGAGACAGCAGAGCTCCTCACCCCTAACCATGGGGTTTAGAGACTCATGCCGTAGAAGATACAAATTCAGATATAAAATGTCATGAGGTGCCAAATGAATCTCTAAAAGTAGTTTTTATACTAAACTAGTAACCTAGGTTTACAGAAAATGAGTAAACTAAGATAGATAGTGCAGAAATCCATTTCTGGGGCCCACTTGGTGTGTGTTTGGGCTGAGCATTGAAGCTTTCACGTGCATAGGCTATTCTTGGAGTTAAACGCCAGCTTTGATGCCAGTTTGGGCGTTTAACTCCAACTTTTATGCCAGTTCTGGCGTTTAACGCCAGAATAGGATAGAAAGTTGGCGTTAAACGCCTGTTTTCGTGATCTCAACTCGGGAAAAGTATGGACTATTATACATTGCTGGAAATCCCAAGATGTCTACTTTCCAATGCAATTGAGAGCGTGCCAATTGGGCTTCTGTAGCTCCAGAAAATCCATTTTGCGTATAGGAGGGTCAGAATCCATCAGCATCTGCAGTCCTTTTTCAGCCTTTGAATCAGATTTTTGCTCAGGTCCCTCATTTTCATCCAGAAAATACCTGAAATCATAGAAAAATACACAAACTCATAGTAAAGTCCAAAAATGTAAATTTTGCATAAAAACTAATAAAAATATAATAAAAAGTGAATAAAACATACTAAAAACTATTTAAAAATAATGCCAAAAAGCGTATAAATTATCCGCTCATCACAACACCAAACTTAAATTGTTGCTTGTCCCCAAGCAACTAAAAACAAAATAGGATAAAAAGAAGAGAATATACAATGAATTCCAAAACATCAATGATGCTTAGTCTCAATTAGATGAGCGGGGCTAGTAGCTTTTTGCTTCTGAACAGGTTTGGCATCCCACTTTATCCTTTGAAGTTCAGAATGATTGGCTTCCATAGGAACTCGGAATTCATATAGTGTTATTGACTCTCCTAGTTTAGTATGTTAATTCTTGAACACAGCTACTTTATGAGTCTTGGCCGTGGCCCTAAGCATTTTGTTTTCCAGTATTACCACCGGATACATAAATACCACAGACAATAACTGGGTGAATCATTTCAGATTGTGACTCAGCTTTGCTAAAGTCCCCAGTTAGAGGTGTCCAGAGTTCTTAAGCACACTCTTCTTGCTTTGGATCACGACTTTAACCACTCAGTCTCAAGCTTTTCACTTGGACCTTCATGCCACAAGCACATGGTTAGGGACAGCTTGATTTAGCCGCTTAGGCCAGGATTTTATTCCTTTGGACCCTCCTATCCATTAATTCTCAAAGCCTTTGATCCTTTTTACCCTTGCCTTTTGGTTTAAAGGGTTATTGACTTTTTCTGCTTGCTTTTCCTTTCTTTTTTTTTCTTTCTTTTTCTTAATTTTTTTGCCACTTTTTTTTTTGCAAGCTTTGTCATTCACTGCCTTTTCTTGCTTCAAGAATCAATTTTATGATTTTTCAGATTATCAATAACATTTCTCTTTTTCATCATTCTTTCAAGAGCCAACAAATTTAACATTCATAAACTCCACTATAAAAAATATGCACTGTTCAAGAATTTATTCAGAAAATAAAAAGTATTGCCACCACATCAATATAATTAAACTAATTTCAAGATAAAAATTAAAATTCATGTACCTCTTGTTCTTTTGTAATTAGGAACATTTTTCAATTAAGAAAGGTGAATGATTTATGGGACATTCATAATTTTAAGGCATAGACACTAGACCCTAATGATCATGTAGTAAAGACACAAAACATAGTCAAACATAAAGCTCAAAACCGAAAACAGAAAAATAAATAGACAAGGAGATTAAAGAATGGGTCCACCTTAGTGAGGGTGGCATCTTCTTCCTCTTGAAGAACCAATGGTGCTCTTGAGCTCCTTTATATTTCTTCCTTGACTTTGTTGCTCCTCCCTCATGGCTCTTTGATCTATAGTCAAATGCTCTACCACTGAACTATGGACCCTTGAGATGAACCTCTCTATCTCCCATGACTCAGGGGTGGAAGCAACTACCTTCCTTTTTCTCTTTTTAAAGGTTTCTCCGGCCTTAGGTGCCATAAATGGTTATGAAAAAACAAAAAGTAACGATTTTTTTCACACTAAACTTAAAAGGTTTGCTCGTCCTCGAGCAAAAGAAGAAAGAAGGGAGTAGAAGAAGAAGATGGAGGTGTGTGAATGGGTGAGTTTGGGAGGGGAATGGTTTGAATTTGAATGGTGAGGTAGGTGGGGATCTTGGGAAAGAGAGAATGAGTTGAGGTTGGTGGGAATCCTGTGGGGTCCACAGATCCTGAGGGGTCAAGGACTTCTCATCCCTGCTCCATTTAGGCGTGCAAAACGCCCTTAGAGTGCAATTCTGGCATTAAACGCTAGGTTGCAGCCTGTTTTTGGCATTTAACGCCAACTTTTCTTCCCTTTCTGGCGTTTAACGCCAACTTGGTGCTCTGTTCAGGCGTTAAACGCCAGCTTGTTGCTTCCTTCTGGTGTTAAACATCAGACTGGTGCTTCTTTCTAGTGTTAAACGCCCAGAATGGTGCCAGACTGGACGTTTAATGCCCATTCTGCTACTCTTACTGGCGTTTAAACGCCAGTAAGTCTGTCCTCTAAGGTGTGCTATTTTTGATGCTATTTTTTATTCTACTTTAATTCTGCAACTATTTTTATGACTCCACATGATCATCAACCTAAAGAAAACATAAAATAACAATGAAAAATGAAATGAAAAAGTAATTAACATAGATAAAGAAGATTGGGTTGCCTCCCAATAAGCGCTTCTTTATTGTCTTTAGTTGGACTTTACTGAGCTTTAATCTAGTCTCAGCTTTGAGCATTCTTGCTCAATATTGCCTTCAAGATAATGCTTGACTCTCTATCCATTAACAATGAACTTTTTATCAGAGTCAATATCATGAAGCTCTACATATCCATATGGTGACACACTTGTAATCACATATGGTCCTCTCTACCGGGATTTTAATTTCCCAGGGAATTGTCTGAGCCTAGAGTTAAATAGCAAAACCTTTTGTCCTGACTCAAAGACTCTGGATGACAGTTTTTTGTCATGCCACCTTTTTGCTTTCTCCTTGTAAATTTTTGTATTTTCGAAAGCATTGAGTCTGAATTTTTCTAGCTCATTCAGCTGGAGCAATCTTTTCTCTCCAGCTAATTTGACATCAAGGTTTAGTAATCTGGTTGCCCAGTAGGCTTTATGCTCCAGTTCCACGGGCAGCTGGTATGGAGAAGTCCCTATAGGAGTCTTGAATGCTGTTTTGTATGCCCATAGAGCATCATCCAAGCTCTTTGCCCAATCCTTTCTACGGGCAATTATAGTCCGTTCCAAGATTCTTTTTAGTTCTTTATTCGAGACTTCAGCTTGCCCATTTGTCTGTGGATGATATGGAATTGCCACATTGTGGCTAATTCCATATCTGACCATAGCAGAGTAGAGTTGTTTATTGCAGAAATTAGTGCCTCCATCATTGATTAGAGCTCTAGGGACACCAAATCTGCTAAAGATATGTTTCTGGAGGAACTTCAGCACTGTCTTAGTATCATTAGTGGGTGTTGCCTGCCTCTACCCATTTAGATACATAGTCCACTGCCACCAGAATATAAGTGTTTAAGTGTGATAGTGGAAAAGGCCCTATGAAGTCAATACCCTATACATCAAACAGCTCAATCTCTAAGATCCCTTGCTGAGGCATGGCGTAACCATGAGGCAAATTACCAGCTCTCTGGCAACTGTCACAGTTATGTATAAACTCTCGGGAGTCTTTATAGATAGTAGGCCAATAGAAGCCACATTGGAGGACCTTAGTGGCTGTTCACTCACTTCTAAAATGTCCTCCATATTGGGATCCATGGCAATGCTATAGGATCCTCTGTGCCTCTTCCTTGGGCACACATCTACGGATCATTCCGTCTGCACATCTCTTAAAGAGATACAGTTCATCCCATAAGTAGTACTTTGCATTAGTAATTAATTTTTTTGTTTGCTGCCTGATGAGCGGATAATTTATACGCTTTTTGGCATTGTTTTTAGGTAGTTTTTAGTAAGTTCAAGCTACTTTTAGGGATGTTTTCCTTAGTTTTTATGTTAAATTCACATTTCTGGACTTTACTATGAGTTTGTGTGTTTTTCTGTGATTTCAGGTAAATTTTGACTGAAATTGAGGGATCTGAGCAAAACTCTGAAAAAACGCTGACAAAAGGACTGCTGATGCTGTTGGAATCTGACCTCCCTGCACTCGAAATAGATTTTCTGGAGCTACAGAACTCCAATTGGAGCACTCTCAACGGCGTTGGAAATTAGACATCCAGGGCTTTCCAGCAATATATAATAGTCCATACTTTATTCGGAAATTGACAACGTAACTTGGCGTTAAACGCCAAGTTCATGCTGCTGTCTGGAGTTAAACGCCAGAAAAACGTCATGATCCGGAGTTGAACGCCCAAAACACGTCATAACTTGGAGTTCAACTCCAAGAGAAGCCTCAGCTCGTGGATTGATCAAGCTCAGCCCAAGCATACACCAAGTGGGCCCCGGAAGTGGATTTATGCATCAATTACTTACTCATGTAAACCCTAGTAGCTAGTCTAGTATATATAGGACCTCTTACTATTGTATTAGACATCTTTGGTCTCAGTTTTGTTTTATTCTTCATCCTAAGAGGCTATTGATCACGTTTAAGGGGGCTGGCCATTCGGCCATGCCTGAACCTTTCACTTATGTATTTTCAACGGTGGAGTTTCTGCACACCATAGATTAAGGGTGTGGAGCTCTGCTGTACCTCAAGTATTAATGCAATTCTATTTTCTTTTATTCAAATCTCTCTTATTCTTATTCCAAGATATTCATTCGCACCCAAGAACATGATGAATGTGATGATTATATAACCCTCATTATCATTCTTACTTATGAACGCGCGTGATTGACAACCA